>NW_011889021.1:1461479-1465298 GCF_000151845.1 Pteropus vampyrus | reverse complement strand
TACCACACTACTCTATGCTAAACAATGTCACCATGTAGAAAACTGACACAAGGTCCCTCGAGGCATGTGAACGTGATCTCCCGGAGATGACTGTTTATTGCTTAGCTATGTTGAGAGCCCCACTAAAGCTTGAAATGTGGCACTGTTGGCATGATTGTGTGATTTTCCTCCAGGAAGACCTAGCTGCTAATGCGCAAAGTCAGGGAAACTAACTGGCAAGGTGGGTGCAGCAGACACACAAGAGGCGAGGACTTAGGGGATGTTCGGAGGCTACAGAGCGGGCACTGTGAGTCCAACAGGAGATGCTGGGCTATGGACAGAGATAAGAATGTCATTCACAATATGATCCTTTCTACAGAAACTGTCACAAGGTATTACATGATGAGGACCCTGCTGTTTTGTGGGAGTAGTAGGTGACCAGGCATCCTAGCCTTGCTGTATTGAGCCAAGAAAACAGTTGCAGTTTGGGTTATTTACAAGGAGGGCATCTCGATTGTATAAAAGGACTGAGATTTTCCTCTGCCATGAAACACAAATACCAACTGAGACTGCTGCTTAAACAGCCTTGAACTCGGGACACCTGTGGAGAGAAATTGCTCAGGCAACCAGTTCCAAATGCCTGAGCAGAGAGCCAGAAAGAGCTAGCAAGCTCTCAGTGCCCTGTGATTTGATTACCAATCAAGGAAACTGCAACTTGACTTTCTGCAAAAGATACAGAGAGTGGGTTTCTGCTTGACAGGCAACTATTCTGACTTTGATAACTATTTTGGGGGTGGGGGTGCTGATTGCCAGACACTGAGGGAACAACCATTTCATTCAGGCGGGAATGAATTACTTTAGAACATGTTGAGGTGGGAGCTTCTCATACCTTCCTGAGGGCTGTGTGGGGGCACGGGGCATGAGTCAGTCATGGCACATTCCCACTCACAACTCAGGTGATCACAGAGAGTGATCAGCTGCTGTGACTTCTGGGAAGACTGTGTGCAGAGTGAAGACCCTGTCTTTAGGAATTGGTGATAGGTAGAATTCTCCATTCTCCATTCTGTAGACACACGAAGGGCTCCAGCTGCTTGGGGCATTTCCTTGCTTCCTTTGATTGCTTTTTGAGGAGAGTCATGGAGGAATCTAAAAGTGTTTGGAGTGAGACTGGGCTGGATTCAGACCTGGCTCATGTTTAGTAGCTGAGTCAGCTTGCCAGAGTTTCATGGGCTCTCTGAGCTTTATATTCTTCTGTTGGAAAGTGGAGATAACAAAACCCTCTCTGAATTGTTGGGGGGTTAAATGCCCGCAGTAGACTCACAGTTAGTTCTGATTCCTTCCTTCTTTTTGGAATTTCCTGAGCACCTACCCCTTTAAAGGAGAACAGCACTACTTGCCACACACCAGGCACAGGCAAGAACAGTATTAATCAACACGGTAAACAGAAAGAGGGGATTGATTTGTTTCCCCTCTCACACAAAGCTGAGCACACGACAGGTTATGGGTTTGAATATTAATGCACTGAGGTGAGAAGAACCACTTATAACAGAAACTGTCTTGCTTGCAAAGATTTATTCCCCATGTAGTTTTTCACGGCTCATAAAAGGTGATGGATGAACGTAATTTTTAGTTTAATTTCTTGCCATGCAGTTCAGTAATTTTTGAGATAAACTCAAATTACTAAGGATCTGGAACAGTTCAAAGCAATGAGGAGCCATGCACATCTGGCTGTGCACAGGACATGGCATGTTTAATTTTTCGAGCCAGCCGAAGAAGGGTGATTAGAAATCCCAACACACATGTAAACCATGTTATCTTTAAAGTTCAAGTTCACTTCTGCTGTCTCCAAACGCAAACCAAACCTCCCTTTAAGAAATTTTTTGTTGGCTCTTTGTGGAGACATAGGCAAGGACATGGATAGATAGATAAAGAGGAGAGGCAGACAGCTTTTTTTCTCCTTGGACATTTTGTATCTTTTTATTAAAAAAATATATTTGAAAGTGTATAAAAATGAGAAAGTGTACTTAAGATTATGAAAAAAAACTGTTGAGGTTTTAAATTTTATTTTGCTTTGATTTTTCCTACAGGCTTTAAATGTTCATAAGGCAGTTGAGAGCCTGGGTCCTTTAAGAAATTAGCAATGTGGTATAGTGGGGAAAATCTGAGGTTTAGAATTAATCAGAGCTAAAAAATGCACAAGGCCAAGTGATCGATGGATGCAAACCGGCACCTGAAGCAGAAGCCGCTATTTGAGGTTTTAATGGGCTAAAGGGCAAATCTTTACAGATCAGATTTGTCTGGAAATAGTAAATAAATAAATAGATAGATGGATAGATAATGAAGTAAATAAATGTAAAAGTATGGTTAAGTAGTGACTGAAGGCAATTAACATCATGACAAAAGTTAATATTTTAGTAAAGATTTTTATTTATTTATTTTTAAAACAAATCTTGTTCTATGTTGTCTCTTGCCTTAAATGTGTTCCTATTTATTAAACAGTGTTAGGTTAAATAAAATATGCTACTATCCTAATGACTATCTTTTCATTCTTATAATCTTACTGAAAACAAAGAGAAAAAGATAAATGTTCCAACAAGCACATGTTTTGCCCTCTATCACTGACAATAATCTAAACAGAATTCTTTTGCATCAGCAATTTAACTGTGGTGGCACCGTACATACCCAGAATTACAATTTTAGTCTGGATGACTATGTATTTGTAGCATACCAGGCATAACCAAAGTGTTGAAAATAGAGGGTGGGGGGTAATGTGATAATTTTGGTTCTGTGGCTAGAACAGATTTCAGAGGTCAGAAAAGCATGCTTGCAAGTTAAATTAGAATAATAGATGGTAATGATTGAATAGAAACTATGTCGACTGTTTAAAGTATCTGTGGATACCAAGGACGGTCATTACTTTGGGCACGTTAGATGCTGCCTAAAACTTCTATTGATAGAATAAAAGCTACAAACTCTCCAAAGGGTAATATAAACAAGAGAATGAGACATAAAATAAAATGGGCTATACAGTCTTACGAATCTCTACTTATTTATAATTCGCATATTACTGTTTTACAAAAAGAATTCGAAGTGACTTTTAACGGAAGACTCAAAGGCATTATCATCCTAAGATAAAATAAAGCGAAAAAGCCAGGTGATGAAGGTCCTTTAACCTCCCAGGTTTGCCCTTACACCGCACAGCAGAGCCACCTAAGAACAGGCCTGCCGCCCATTGACAGTCTTTGCCCCGAAGCCACAGCCCCTGACTTGCTTCTGATTCTTCAGGCTTCTGGCCTCATTGTCTTCCTGTTTGCTGTGCACTCACCTCACCTCAGGCTCTTCTTTTCGATATCACTCCTTTGGTTTGACCTTCAGTTTCTCTCTCAGATTATTCCTCTGGTTTATTATGCAGAAGGAAATTGATCCAAGATCAAGGAGAGAGATTTAATACAAATTGCTACTGACATGGTATACCAATCGAAACATTTATTGACTCTAACAAACTATGTCCAGCCATGCCAGTGCTGCACACTCATTTAAACCATTCCCTCGTCTGCACACTTGGGAAGGCCCCGCTCACTCAAAAGTCTGCGGCACTACCACTGGCATTAGCTTCCTACGGCATTCTTTCCTCAGCAATGCCCGCCATCTTTTGGTATCACTCACTTTGGGTTTCTGAATGTTGCTTGTCTGCCCCATCCTCATAGAATAAATTCTGGCTCCCATAGCTCTAAACCAGTGGCTTTCAAATTGTTTGACCCAGAACCTTCAGTAAGAAATATATTGTTGATCATAACTCAGGGGACACACACACACACACACACACACACACACACACAC
>NW_011889021.1:1445502-1460394 GCF_000151845.1 Pteropus vampyrus | reverse complement strand
CAGTGGCTTAAAACAAGATTTATATCTCACTTATGGTACAAGTGTCCATCTCACATTGGCTGGAAGGTAAGGAGGTTCTGCCATATATCACCCTCACTCTGGAAGTCTGGATTATAGAGGCTTCATATCTGGAATGCTACCAGTCACTGAGATAGGTGGAAAAAGACATGGAAAACAGTACCAACTCTTACAAGTTTTCTATCTCACAGTGCTGCATGTCACTTCCGCGCTCATTTCACTCACTAGAACAAGTCATGTGACCATACCTAACATCAAAGTAATGGAAGAAGTACCATCTTACCATGTTCCTAGAAGAGACATAAAAAATTTCGTGATTAGCTCTCCTCCTCATCAATACAAGGGATGTTTCTCCTCTGCCTTTCTGTAGCATTTGCCTCTGCCTAACACTTCTCTTTCTTTAAATTCGCTTCTCCTTTACCCCTGATCACTTTTTTTCTTTGCCTCCTTCTATTATCCTTCTTTTCTCCCTCAAAATATATGTGTCCCCCCTCTTCTGACCTAAAATTTCATCCAAAATAGACCAGGATGAGTCCTAGAAGAAACCAACTTGAAACTTTTACCTTTGGTCCTGCAAACAATGATCATCTCAGAAGGCTAGGGTAAAATAAAAATACATAAATTTGCAAAAAAAAATAAATTTCATTTTTTTGGTCTCCAAGTTATTTCTTTTTTAACAGACAATACAACCAACTGTCCAGAAATCCCTCTTTGAGAAATCTATCTAACAAATAAAGACTTCAATACATTAGGGTATATATACCAGGATATTTATCATATCATTGTTTATAGAAGCAAAAATCTGGAAAAACCTAAATGTCCAGAAATAAGATATGTTCTTAAACCAGTTGTGATATATCCATGCCATTATGTAATTTGAACTATTATGCAATTGTTCAAAAGATTGAAATAGAATTATCTCTCATTGTCCATAGTGTATTATTGAATAAGAAAAGCAATGTACATGGTTACATTTATAATATGATTCCATTTCTATGAAAACAAACACGAACAAAAACCAAAAGTCCCAAATATGTGTGTTCATGTTTGTTTAAGCATAAAAGATGGAAAGATACACAGTAGGTTGTTAATATTGATTCTCTCAGGAGGATTAGAATGGAGGGCAGTGGGAAGAGATTTTTAGCCTTCTAAAAATATGTTTTAGAATGGATCCATAGATTATAATCATTAATACTACTATTTTTAATTTAACAAAGGAAAAGTAATACAAAAAAAAAAGAAAATTTAATTTAAAAAAAAATAACAAAAATAAATCCTGTCATTTTAACACTTCCACCCTGCCACGTGGCCTTCCGCCTGTCCAGATTTATTTCACAGCTGCATCCCAATGCACACAGTTTTTCACTTCACATCTTAAATGCTTTTTCTCATCACCCCTCATTCCTTACAAAGATTTTTTCCCCTTTATCTTCACCACCTTCCAAAGGACCAATAAACTATAATAGTGTTTTATCAAAACACTATTTCAAATTGGATAGCATAATGATCATTGCAATATTAGGTCTGTCATCCTAGTTTATATTTTAAACATTATTTTTTTCTTGAGATCTCTTTTTATTATGGATTTTTGATGTAAGAGCAACATTAGTTTCTTTTTTATTCTAGTATGATTTAGAAGGTACATACTCTGTTTTAACATTACTCATCATTAACTTCAGATCTCCCATAAGTATTCTGTGTACTACCTACCCGTCAATTTATGTCTATCTATTCCAGCACAAGTTTAGACTTTCTTTTATGGTAGATAAGAAATTAGGTCCTTCTTGGATATCCTTACTTTCTTCATGCTTTCTCATTAATCATTGCTTTAATCTGAGAGCTAGTATACCTCTTTTTATGTCTTCTGTATCCTGCCCTGCTTTCATTCCAAACAAATTAAAATAATTATGTTCACTCTTTTCCCTCCTACTTTTTTTGTAAAAGGAGTAAATAAGAATATATATTTGCTTCCTTGTTAGTACTTAAGAAACTTCTTCCAGTAGTTACATTTATTAGCTAGATACAGAAATAGTCGTTACTTGTGGTGAGGTGGGAGCAGGAACCAGGTAGATGGGGAATAGGATTGGAGGTGCACAGATATTCCACACTCTCTCTCTACCATCGCTCGGCTATGCATCTATCTCTTCAAAGTACATTACCTGTAAAAAATTCCAGTGGGCCCAAATCAGGATATTTTCACATTCCTCTACTACATCTTACAGTTCCAGAAGCCAGTGAAGTCTATTTTCAGAATTTTTAAAGAAAAAGAGAGGAATACAAGATGGCATTGACCATCCAACCTATTATTTTTTCATGAAAGATATTCTAAGACTATACAACTCAAAGAATTTTTCTGTTGAAATCATTGGAGAGCCTTATCTAGAATAATAAGGTTAAGGGGAGAAATTTTGGCTACAGAAATGCATAGATAATAAGCACTGCACCCAATTAGTCCACATGAAGTATATTATTTCAACCACCTTTTTTATATTAATTTTTTAATTTTTAATTCTTTAATGTCACCACATATTTGACCCCTTTTAGCCCATTCGACCACCTTTTTGGAAGATAAGTAAAAAAACGTAAATGAAAAAGGGTGGTTTCTAAGAGAACCAAGAGTAAATGATAGCTCTTTCCAGCTGGCGCCCAGCCATGGGCATCTCTCGAGACAACTGGCACAAGCGCCACAAGACCAGAGGCAAGAGAAAGCCCTATAACAAGAAGCGAAAATATGAGCTGGGATGCCCGGCTGCCAGCAATGATTGGCCACCAGTCCGGGGAGGCTGGACGTGGGAAACTTTTCCTGGGGTTCCGGGTGTTGTATGCACGAAACAAGGATTATCGATGTTGTCTACAATGCATCTAACAATGATCTGGTCCACACCAAGACCCTAATAAAGAACTGCATCGTGCTCATTGACAGCACACCTTACCGACAGTGGTAGGAATCCCACCATGCACTGCCCCCGGGCGGCAAGAAGCGGGCCAAGCTGACTCCTGAGGAGAAAGATTTTAAACAAAAAAACGATCAAAGAAAATTCAGAAGAAATACGACAAAAGGAAAAAGAATGTCAAATCAGCAACCTTCTAGAGGAGCAGTTCCAGCAGGGCAAGCTTCTTGCATGCATCCCATCAAGACCAGGCCAGTGTGGAGGAGCAGATGGCTATGTGCTGGAAGGCAAGGAGCTGGAGTTCTATCTGAGGAAGATCAAGGCCCGGGAAGGCAAATAAATCCTCCCCCTGTCTTAGCTCTTGTAATAAAGGTGTTTATTGTGTTCTGATCAAAAAAAAAAAAAAAAAAGAGTGAATGATAAAGGAGTGAAGTGGGAAGGTGTAACAACACTATTGATGTTTATTCCTTGTTTATGTAAATTCATCAGGCAATGACTGAAGGTAGGAAATATCCTTAACATCTCAGCGTACTTTGTTTTTGGGTATCTACCTTGTACCTATTATAATCTATAGTACCATTTTACTTTTTTTAAAAATAGTTTTCTACGATTCTAATCATTATAGAGCAGCATTTTAAGCTGTTCGGTTTGTATTCATAACTGCCATTTCCTTGATATTGACTTGCAGGTTTTGTTCTGTTTTAATTTTCATGCAGGTCATGGGATACAAAGAGAAGTGGGAAAATGGTCTCAAAAGAAAACCATCTCTGTCACTAGAGGATTCACAATCTAGAAAAAGAGGCAAGCATATAAACAAATAATTATAGCGCCATAAAAGCAGCACTTAAAAGAGGTGTATAAAATTATGTGGGAGCAAAAAAGGGAGTGATTCTTTCTGCCTGGGACTGAGAAAAAATGACATTTGATCTTAGCCGAAGATGACCTCATCCTCCATAATTTCATGGGCAGGAAGCATTCTAAGCAGAAGAAACAGCATCTACAAAGACACGGTGACTTGACTAGAGGGCCTGCTAGGAATTTGGCAAGAATAGCATATGTGTGAAGAAAGAGAATGGGTTTTCCCACAATTCAACTTGAAATAATTTCTAGTTGATTGTTCACTCCTTCCAGAAATATGTCACTTTGTAAGTAAATCAATCCAAAACAAGTATGCTTTAAATTCTAAAAAGACTCTGAAAATCCTTAGTTCTCTAAGTATAGCTTCAGGATGTGCCCAGAACACAACAACATAACATCAACATCCTGGTGTGATGAGAGGCGAAAGATGGATTTTTAAGTGTCAGAATTATCATGTAACTGTCAAAGTACATAAAATCAGCTAAATAAATACCACAGGCCGACCCACTCTGTGACAGCATAACACCTCCAAGTTTTTATTAAGTTAGGAAATAAAAATAAAGGAAGATTCTGTATGTGTCTTCTCATGGAGAGTCTAGCTGCTTCCGTATCCTGATCAGCTGTACCTCGTCGCCCCAAACATTTTCTTTTAATGCCACATGTATGCCTTCCTTTACTAAACAACTTCTCTCCTCTGGGTCCACATGTAGTGCTAGAATTTTGCTTTTTTTTTTTTTTGAAAGACTAAAAATGTAAACAAAGAAAACAATATATTTGAGGTAGAGTTGCACTGAAAGGTCAATATTTCTGCCAGAGCGTCTATGAGAAAAAAAGATAAGAATTTCAGTTCTGTGATTGGCAATGCTGAGCTATCTTCGCTGGGGTCAATGGGGAGAGAGGTCAGCTCTTCTAAAATGTAAATGTGTCCAGCCCATGCCCCTACCCTGCCTCCTTCTCTGACAGTGGATCAAGAAACCAGACCATTGAGGGTGACTTTTACATCAATAATGAATGACATCCTGGGATGGTTGTGGCTCTTAAGACTGATATGTCTCAGAATGACAGTAGAATCAGGTTGTTTTAGACAGTTCAATTAAATTCAGCAAATGTTTACTAAGTACTTTGAAGATGGCTGCAAGTCACTGCACTGGTTCTGTAGCATCTTCTACAAGCGGCTACTAAGATAAAGACTATTCAAGCTTTATCCTCAGAGCTTAAAATCTAAAGGGGTAGCTAAAACAAATACTCGAGACACTCTTAATAAAATGCAGAAAATGCAAATGCCATAAAGAAGTACCAATAAGTGTCTGTGGGGGGTGAGGGGAAATGAGATTTCATGTGGTTGAGGGCCCTTATGGTTCTCTTGTCCCTAAATCCTGCCTTTACCACGAAACATCTTTGGTGTGGAAGCCAGTATCTTTTCTCATCTCCTCCACGCTCATTCTCCCCCTGGCCATGGTATAAATGAGCAATCTCAAATGAAGATTCCCCCCCATATAAGGAGAGAGTTCCCGCATCCCATATCTCCATTGTCCATTCTGGCCAACGGTTTTGTCTTTTGTTTGTTTCTTTGGTTTGATTTGGTTCGGTTGTTTTCTTTCTTTCTCTCTTCCTTTCCCATTCAGTTTCTGGATCCTTTCATCTTAAATTTCCCTTTCGGAATCTCAATTTTTAAATCTCTTCTATTGAGTAGCTCTGCCCCCATTCCTACTGTCAAGTTTACATGCTGACTCCATCACCCTTCCCCGGAAACAAAGGGTCCTCTTGTTAACAAGCTTCGTCGTCTTTAGAACACACTATAGTGACCATATTTTATTACTTTAAAATGTTCTAAGGGTCTCACTTCTCCACCTAACCCTCCTCCAACTCCCTTATCTCCTCACAACCCCCTTATTGCCACCTCCAAACAAATATAACTGTTCTCATGAAAAATTCCAGCAACAAAAATGTCTCCATTTTATCACAAGTTATTTATATATGTATTCAGAACAAACTACTATTTTAAACTTATTAAAAGGTGTTTCCTATTTCTCAAGTTGTGAAGCAGAAATCATCTGTGATAAGCAGAATAACACTCCCCCCATCTTCTACCCACCAGAAAGATGTCCAAATCTTAATCCTCAGAACCCATGAATATGTTACTTTACATGGTAAAAGTGACTTTGCAAATGTGCTTAAGGATCGTGAGATGGGAAATCATCCTGGATTGTCTGGATGGGCCCAGTGTAATCACAAGAGTCCTTACAAGGGAAAGAAGGAGGCAGGAGAGTCAATATCACAAGTGGGAGAAACTCAACTAGTCATTGCTGCCTTTGAAGATGGAAGGAGACGTCAAGTCAAGGAATGAATGCTGGAGGGCTCTGGATACTGAAAAAGACAGGAAAATATTCTATCCTAAAGTTTTCAAAAAAGAATACAACCCTCTTGACACCTGAATTTCAGCCCATTGAGACCTATTTCAGACTTCTGACCTCTAGAACTGTGAGATAATCAATTTATGTTGTTTTAAGCCGCCAAATGTGTGGTAATTTGTTATAGCAGCTGTAGGAAACTAATAGAACATCTTTAAGGCAAGACTAATTTTTTTGTTTGGCATCAGAAAAAACTTCAAGGCATTGTTGTTGAAATTTATGACTCAAGTTTAGCTGTGTCCTAGAGAAAGGAAAGAACCTGTGCCCGTACAGAAGAGTAAGAATCTGACGAACCTGGAAAAAGGTTATAAGGTGGCCAAGGGTGACCCAGAGGTGACCCCTTTGTGGAGCAGGATGGCTGGCTGAGGTGACAAACAATAGTCTGGACCCATCTCTGACTCACACAAACATTCTTGGGGAAATCTCAAAAATATTTCTTGAGAATAACCCCATGGGAGACAAGAATTCCTGTAACCAACAAGGAGGGAATCTTGAGCCATTTGATTCACTCTTGGAAGAAAAGGAGATTCTGTAGGGTAGACAGCTTAGGGAAACCTGGGAGACACGCACACACACATACACATGCACACACATAGATATGTATATATACACGTATATATTATTTACTAACAACATATATTATTTAAATATATATATTTAAATCTCGTTTTTAAAAACAAGCATGGATGAGGGGAATTTTCATGTAGTTAATGCTGTACCTCAGTTAAACTGCACTAGCAGAGCTCCTAGGTCAAACATACATTTAGTTATTTATTCATTCAGCACATACACTTAATATTATAAAGAATTAAAACATAGTAGGGGCCCCCCAGCTTTCTTTGATTCAACCCCTGTCTCTTTCTCTTTTTTACCTTTTCCCCCTTTCCCTTTTTTTCCTCTTTCCTCTTTTCTTTGTTACCTCTTCCTCCTGGGAACCTTGACTAGCAGACAAGCTGCAAAGTTAGGACAAAAAACAATGGCTTTTGAAAAAACTGTTCTAGGGTTGCACCAGTGATCCTGAACAAAAGGCACTGTTCCAAGCCCAAGTTTCATGACAATTAGTGACAAAAATGACTACCTAAGCTCAACCACAAGGATACATGCCCCTCTCTTCTCTTCACCCTTTAAAACTACAATCCTGCTTTGACTCAGAGTGTGACCTGGCTTTCAGGTGCTGCTCCCTGATGCACATCACCGAAAAAAGCCTTTACCTTTATTGAGTCACTTAACCTATTTTTTTCCTTGACCATGTCTTGTGTGACTTAGAGACTTTATTAGGTGATTTATATATACCATTTTGTTTAACTTTCATAAATAATCCTTGAAGTAGAGCTACTCTTAGAGAGCAAGGACAAGGCCATAGACTCTTCTGTGTCCTCACTAAATCCAGCCCTGATAGAAACTTTTAGGGGAAGCGTACTTAATGGGTGGCATAATATTGAAATCCACCCACAGGTCATGTACACTTTCATTCCTCAATGGAAACATACTCTGCTCTGAGCCCACAGGTTTCATGGGTCCAGAGAGCAGCTAGTGCTGGTATCTCTATGTTTATATTAGCCATTTCCAGCCAGTTGCCATGGATATCTAGAAGGTAAGCAAGGTACCAATGTGGAGTGATATTCAACTTTGAAAAATCTTACACAACTATAGGAAAGTTTGCTTGTTTGTTGGATTGTTGTTAAAATGTTAAAGTTTTTCACAGCAGAAACTCTGTTTTTCTGTCAGAGGAATGAATAAATTGAAGAGAACTTGTGCTTGCCCTGGGAATTCAGAAAAGATGGACCTGTGGTTTTTGCTTTTTTTCTTTTACAGATCTCAGCACCTGTCAATTTAACTCACACAAATTCGGAGTGAGGCACTCTCTCTTCATTTTATAAATTTCTTGACAATGCTATCTATTTCCCGTCAAATTAGCACAATTCCCTTTTGTGCTAGCCTTTTGTTATGTACATCTATAGAAAAATTCAATTCTATTGTCCTTGTCTTTATTAAACCGATATCCTCTACTGGATTAAATTGGGTCATAAAAATTGTATCATGTTATTTTATGTAGCATAAATATGATGTCGGGTGTTCAGTGTACTGTCAAGTCTTGGTGGTAATGAATAACTGACTTTCATTGCCCGCTAAGAATACTGACTTTCCCTCCCACTCCACAGCTGTGGCTGATACTAGACTATTTTCAAGCTACACCATCTCTGCTATCCCCTAAGAATCACCTGGTGAGACAATCATATATTCCAACCTAATTGTATTGTCTCTCCACTGAAAAACAAAGAAAAAAGGAAGAAAATCCACAGTAGATTCCTTCTTTGTTCATGACTCAGATTCCTGTATGAAATTTCTCTTAGGCAATAAGAAATTGAACACTTTAAATTTCGAGAACATATGTTCTCTCATGGTGAGTAACCTAGCTGATGAGACTTCCTCAATATTCGATGTTCTGTGATGTCTTCTGAGACCAGGGGCAGCTGCCCAATCATTTAACTTAGCCAGGGTCCTGCTGGTTTCAAAGGATAAGGGCCAAGTCATAACAAGACAGCACCCCCAGAGGACAAGTGGGAATAGCAGAAGCCAGGAAATGAAGTGATTCCTGGTCTAACACTCCAGAGAGGCAAACTGCCCAAGTGAGGCAAAAAATCTCCATTGCCCAGCCAAGATAGAGTCTTTTGGCTGGAGAGAAGCTTCTTAAGGGAGAGAAGCAACCCCCCTCCCATTTTCATACCTCATCTTGGGGATAGTGGAAAGAGAAGGAAGCTTGTACGCTCTACTTTCCAAAATAAAAATGGATGCTTGATGGTCACCTAGGCTTTCCTTATCCATCTCACATGGGATAAAGGATCATAGACCTGAGACCAAGACTGTAAAGACTCTGCACAGCTCTTATTTCTGTCACCCCCTCTCTGCATCCCTGTAGAGACCTGCAGTGAAATCCTTAAAATACAAAAAGTGTGTTCGTCTTTGAGAGCAGGGAGGAAGCAGGGAATTAGATAATCTGCGACCCACTGTGCATCCAAGATTGGGGGAGAAAGACCAGGGGAAGGAGTGATGGAAGCTTCAGAGGAAAGAAAAGTGGGCCAAGTCACTGGGGTTTGTGTCAGGGGAAGAAAAAGAAGCTGGCCAGGCCTGGGAAAACACTATGGGGCTGAGCAGAAAAATGCCCAGCCTAGAGCTCCCGATAGTTTATCCATAGCTGGCAGACTCCCCATCAGGGAGAGGAAGCCGTCTAGGACCAAGGAGTCCGAGATACAAATCTCTGCTGCTGTTGGCTCTGTAAACATGAACCAGTGTCTTCATCGCCTTTGTAAAACGGACGGGATGGTAACTTCGACCTCTTAAAGTTATGCTGATTCTTTATCTCCATTCTTCTCTCAGCTTTGATACCAAAAGTTCTCAGAAATGTTTAGTTCTTTCTCAAAACATATCTGGGGAAAAAAATAAAAACAAAAAACATTTGGACCCCCTGGATATGGAGAGTCAGCTTGGTCCTATCACCTTGCTAAACAGCCTATATTCCAAGACGAACAGTGACATCCTGCCCAGCTTGGATGCCTGACAGAGAAGGGGTCCTTTGGGGCTCATGTTCACACTGTTAATTTCCACGTTAACCTCTGTTTTATTAAGGGCAACAAGCTGTGCCATTTGTCTTTAGACTGAATGCGGTGGCGCCTAGATTCTGAAGATGCCATATGCTCCCAGACATGCCCCCATCTGACTTAGGATGGACTGTGTTAAATGGTGATAATGAAAGATAGCAGCTCCCAGGCCCTGAGAAAGTCAGTGACCTGAGAAAGTGCGGGGATGCGGCAGGACAGGAAGACAAGCTGCTGTGCAAACAAAGCAGAAACTTTGAGCCGCTTTGGCCCAGAAAGGGGGTGCACATATGTGTGCCCATGTGTGAGTTGGAGGGTGGCGTGTGCAGAGATGCCTAGCCATTCCTTCCCAATGCACTGACTTAATTCAGATCCTCCCTTTCCCACCTGGGCTTTGCCAACAGTCTCCTGTGAAGAAATTAAAGTCAAATACAGAAACTCCCAAGTGTGAGGAGGAGGAGACTCTGGAAGAGCAGAGGAGTGCTCTAAGTGGGAAATAAGAGCCCCCACCAAAGTGTCTTATTTCCCATTTGGAGCTCCCTTGTTCTTCCTGCCACTGCCACCGCCACCATACAGATCCTGAAAGTTGGTTGGAAGGAAGGAGTACAGCTCCCACTTTATGGTTCTGGCCCAAGTATGGGCTTAAATGTCTACCCTTAGCTTTATTTAGCTGAGAAAGATGGAAATTCTAACAAAAAAGTCACTAACTCTAGAGAGATCAGTAAAGAAATAATTGCCCAAGTGTCATAGAAATAGCATGATGTCCAGAGTTTTTGAGTCCAAAGAAATGAGCTGCAAGTCTCATAGGAACAGAGAAGCTGCAAGTCTCATAGGAACAGAGATAGTTGGGTTCCTAGAGTCCATGTTTCCATAAAGGTAACAGGAAACCCCTGGCCCCAGAGAGCTGGCAGACCTCACCATCCATGGCCACATTACACCCTGCCCACCTCCTAGCCTGGCTCCCTCAACAAGTACCATTTTGTTTTCTCTCAATCAAATTAGGATCCTAATACATCCTGTATTCTCTCCATTTTCCTCTCCAGGTGAGACCAAAAGAGGCCTAGCGTTCATCATTTTTTATGAGCCTATAAGAATCCTTTCCTCTGCATGTTCCTTAGGGACATACCTCTTCTCCAGGTATTGACAAGTTTGGTATTGACTGGGATATGTCACAGTGAGAAAGAAAAAGAAATGCCAGGAACATGGAGAGATCAATTGTGGATCAGACTAATGTAAAGAAGGACCTGGTGTCAACAGTAGACTCTACATCACATTTCAAATAACTACTCCCCATGTATTTATGCCAGAAGTGAACCATGCTGGGTTCTCTAAGTGATGGGGTAGAGAATGGGAAGAATTGATGAGGACAGGAAGTCCTTATGCATAGAGGCCAGAAGAATAACTGAGTTTATACTGGAGCAAATTTTTTCTTGGTCAATTCAATCACTTCTTTATGATGCTTTTCATGACCTTTCCTCCTTGATAATCTCCAGAGATGGCTACCATCTTTGCAAGGTACCTGCACAGAACTCCGCTTATCAAGAAGTGAATTCTTTTTCTTCTCCCCTTGAATCTGGTCTGAACTTGTGACCTGTTTGATAATAGAATGTGGTAAAAGTGACATTCTAGGAATTTCAAGCTCCGGCCTTAAGAGAGCTAGCAGTCCTCCCTCTTAGAATCTGGCTGCCAAAGGGAGGCCAACTAAGTTGAGGCAGCTATACCAGCCCCTGCCCCCACCTTCCCTAGGGTCTTAATTGTCCAGGACATTCAGGAACGGATGATACTGATCACAGTTGATATGCCCCTTGTCTACAGCCGCAAAGTCCCTTGAAGATAGTTCCATGGATCATGTGCCTGATTTAAAATATAGTGTCTTAATAGAAAATTTGAGCATAGTAAAGCCAACAAATCAGGAGATGATTGCCATTGAAGAGACAGTTTGTTACTCATAGTTCTCAAAAGGAGAAAGTATGCTGTGCCATGTAGGGACTACACAGGGAAGCACCGAGGTTGGTCAGGAGTCAGAGGGAGAGGAGGGAACTGTGGACAAGAGCCTTTATTGTGGTTTCCTCAGGAAGGAACAGATGAGGCATGGTGAGCGGGCTTAAGATTAGCTAGTTTGAATCATTTCAGTAAGATCTGGAGCATAGAGACTGTCCCTAGTTGTTTGGGATCTGACCCTAGGGTGACTAGGGCAGATGGAAATGGCCCAGAGTGTGAGAGCCCAATAAAGGAGGTAGTTGGTATGTGGGTTCTGGATTGGTTGGTTTGTATTTGAAAAGTGCTCTCATGGATGAGTTGTTGTCTAACTCTAGGAATTGACTAACCATGGGAGGGGCAGTCTCTCTAGACTGAGAAGGGCCTCAGATGCCAAAGCATCAGGATACAGAAAATGAAATACATGATTAGAGCAATGCGTGGGGTCGGGCCCATGGATCTTTGTGGGAGTTGGGAGCCCCGGAGTAGAAGGTCCAGTCTCCCTTGAAGCTGCCATTTCCCCTTTCTTTTTTGAGAACCTGTCACTTCCCAAGAAACCATGTCCTTCTCAGAATCACCTACTTCCACTTATATCCTTCTGCATCAATTAGGATGCTTTTAGCCACAAGTATTTTTAAAAACTCAACTTAAATTGGTTTTAAAAATAAAGGAAAGTTATTGACTCACTGGTAGGAAAGGTTTGGGGTATGGTCCTATAATAGCTCTAGCACTATGTGCAGTGGTTTTAAAATATGTCTACAAATTCTTTGATGCTTTTCTTTTGAAATAGTGAAGTATATTTCCCCTCTCCTTGAGTGTGTGCTGGACTTAGTGGCTTCCTTCTGAACAATAGAATGTGGCAGAAGTTACGGTGTAGGACTTTTGAGACTAAACATAAAAGGCATTGATGTTTCCTTCTTGTTCTTTCCTGAGTCACTTACTCTGGGGAACATCAGCTACCACGTTGTGAGGACACTTAGGTAGTCCTATGGAGAGGTCCTACCTACAGTCATCACCAACCTGCCATCTGTGTGAAAGGGCTATCTTAGAACAGCTCCTCCAGCCCCAGACAAGCTTTCAAATGAGTACAGCCCCATCTGACATCTTGACGACAATCTCATGAAAGACCGTGAGAACCAGAACTACTCAGATAAGCCATTCCCAAATTTCTCTTCCAATGAGACTATATGAAATGTTTGTTGCTTTATGATAATTTGTTACAAAAAATAATTAATATGCTCCATTTCTACTATCGTTGTTTATTATGCCCCTTTCCACATGGCAACTTAGTCCTTAAGCTTCTCTCATGAGCGTAAAATGTCTGTGTCAGTTCCAGGTACAATAAACACACACTACACTGTCCAAGAGGAGAATCTATATGGATATCTCAGAATCCCCAGCAAACGTGTTAAGCTTTTGGCTAATTGGGCCACCCCAAAACCAATCCCTGAGGTTAGGGGAATACCATATGCTGACTGAGGAACCATTGGGTTACCTAAACTGTGACAAGGAGGTTGAATTTTACCCAAACCACCTGCCTACTGCACACACTACCCTAGGAGGCCATTTTCAAAAACACTAAGCTTTTGAAGACAAAAGCAATGAAAGAGGTTTGCCTTCATGCAATGGATGCTTTTCATTGCCAACCCTCTCCCCCAAGACTAAAGGAAACAAAAGCCTGACTTCCCTTTTTGTCATGGGAGTGGGACTATGAAGAGAAAAATATAATGACAACAAAATACTGGTTACTATCAGTAGATTAGCTTGCTACATATCTTAGTGGGTCCCTGATGACTCCCAAATTTATATCTCCATTCCTGACTTCGTTCTCAAACTCCAGAGTCATATCCATTTCTACTTTGACATTAAAAGACATCTCAAGTTAAACACATCCAAACCAAGATCGATTCTTCTCCACTCACATGTTCACGTTCCAAATCTAATTAAATCCAGGGGAATCATGCTAGCCCTGCCTCCAGAAGTTACCTAGAACCCCACCACTTCTTACCACTTCCTGTTATCTCTGGGTCACCATCATCTCTCACCTCTATCACTGCCTCCTACCCAGTTTCCCCTGTTTCCTAAAAGTCTATTTTCAATACTGTAGAGAGAAAATCCTCCTATGCTCAAAATTCATGTTTAAAATCCTGCAATCGTTCTTCATTTTGCTCCAAGTAGAAACCTAAATCCTTAGAACAACCTACAAGATCTTACACGATCCTCTGACACCCAGACACCCAGCTCTTCTTTTTCGCTCTGTTCTAGATACAGTGGCCTCCTTTACCCTCTAACATGCCAGGAAACTTCCCACGTTGAGGCCTTCGTGCTGTGTTCCGTCTGCCTGCTAAGGTCTTCTCCCAGCCACACACTTAGGTAATTCCTTTAAGTCTTGGCTTAAATCTCACCTTCTCAACAAGGCCAACTTGCATCACCCTATTTAACAATCAGAACTGTAGAGCCTGTTCCTGCCTTCCCAAGCCCCTCTTGCCCTATCATATTTTCATTTTTTCTAGCACTTATTATCTTTTATACAATTTACTTATTAATTATGCTTATTGTTTACCATCATCCCCTGTGCCATGTATGTTCCACAAAAGCGGGGATCTTTGTATGTCTTTTTTGCTGCTGTATCCCAAGCACCTAGAACAGTCCTGAGGATATGGAACCTCAGAACAGGTGCTCAGTAGATATTTCCCCAGTGAATGAATGGCTGGCTGATGCTCACACCAGTCCCACGACATGAAGCCTCTTTTTGCCCCTATTTGTGCAAGGTTCAAAAATTTGCTGGAGCTCATAAGGCAAGAGTATTAGGAGCTGCTATTAAAGCCCAGCCTACATTCTTCTCCATAGGAAATGTCTATAATTAGACCCTCCTCTTCCCTCAGCCGTAACTTGGAGCTTAATTATGGAGATCTTGTTTTTTAAATCAGGACAGATTTCATTAAGTTAAAGAAAATGTAAAAATTATGAAGATGACCTGAGGCTAGGAATGCTATCACTGAAATGAGGCTCTTAACTTATGTGATTTGAGATCTGGGAAATATAGTTAGTAATCACTTTTGTCTTGAAATATGTGACAGTGTCCTAAGAAAATGTCTTCCTCCTGATTGCTTTCATCTTTGCCCAGGTTTACTGGATCTG
>NW_011889021.1:1425889-1445342 GCF_000151845.1 Pteropus vampyrus | reverse complement strand
GAAGAAACTGATGAATCTTTATAATATTTTTTGAAATATTTGTGCTTAATGTTTCTGAACTTGCTCCTTCATTAAATAATCAATGGACAATAAGTGAATAAGTATTTCTATTTTATCAGCAGAGGTCCAGGAACTTAATATTACTCTGAGAAGTAAAGTTACCCACTAAGGAAAGGCCAGTGAGTCTGGATGGAATTCAACAGCAATGAAATATACCGAAGGTCAAGGCCCACCTTCCTACTCCTCCACCCTGCCAGCCACTTATTACTTCCATGACTGCCCAAGACTGAGTTTGCCCTACCTATATGCTTCATCACTGGGAATGATCTATAAAGGAATGGCTGACAAAAACACTTATAAATTTGGATAGACTCTATCCAAATTTATACAAGGTGAATTGAGTTTACATTCAGGTCTAGCATGTACCCGAAAAAAGCAGCAAGTTGATCCCTGGTATTATAATTCAAATGACATCTAGGTGGCCCAACTATGAACTCTAATGAACGCTAATAACTCCCATAGCACAGGATTTGACTCACTTTGGAATTACAGCCTGTTTCTTTGGCTCTTTCTTTCTCTACAATAAAGTCATAGAGAGTGGGACTTTATCTGACTCATTTACCAATGTGACTGTAACCTTTGTGCCTGACACACAGTAGGCATTCCATAATTTATTTAATGCTTGTTGTATTGGATAAAAGAATGAATTAATTAATAATTAAATAGAACATTTATAAATAATGTATATAGAAAAAGAAATTGATTAGTAATACTGAACCAAGGTTGAATCAGCTGTTTCCATAAGAGAGACTCTGAATTCTGGTCACCAGAGAGACATTCCGTAGCATGTAACTGGCAGCCACTGATCTTTATTAAACCGATTATAAAATCTTGGCAGGAATACTGCTAAAGAAGCTATGGGGATTTCAGTTCAAGGAGCCTTTCTATTCACTGAAAAGGATCAAAATGAAATGGCCTGACTCTGGGGTGGTAAATGCTGTGTCACTTTGAACTAGAATGTCATTTTCTGAAGGGCCTCTGCATCAGGTAGGAAATTAGACTAAAAATGCTATAAGGTCCCTTTAATCTGTCACTTTATGAGTGTGGCTTTGAGGGGTCTATGCTTTAACTGAGAAGCAGAATATGAATTCTTCTAGAAGCTGCTGCAGGACCGTGCACCTGAGCAAACCTAGAACCAGAAGCCAAGAAATCTGATGGCTCTCTCAAGGCAGAGTCATCTCTGTCCGAGGGAGCTGCTCCTGGCTGCTATTGCAAGAAGAGAACTAGGCTGGGTTATCCCTCAGGGTGGCTAATAAAGAAAAATGAAATAACTAATTTTCTTTTATTTTTAGTATTTGAGTGCCGGTACCCTAACTTTGCCCCAGGCTGGTATGACTTAGAGGAAATACCTGTTACACTTGCCTCACTTCCCCAGTGCTGGCTTTTACTCCAAATTGATGTTGAAAACTCATCTTATTTTTTCTTTGCTCTCTCCCACCACCAACAAAATTTCTTTACCTCTTTTTTTTCCCCCTTCCTTTCCCCTTTCTATAATCACCTGTACTATGTCCTATGCAGTCTGGATCTTTAAATTATTATATGTAGAAAACAGCAATTTTAGGATTTCTGATAATTTTCTTTATTCTGTGTCTGGAATTTGTTCTTAGGACAGACTTTTCCTTTTGTTTTGTTATTTTTTAAATTGTGTAGAAGTCTGGAAGGTATCTACCCCAGAAGTCCTTCTAGTGCAAATGATTTAGACTTCAGATGTTAAGTGTTCAGTTTAGTGAAGTCCTTCTAGTGCAAATGATTTAGACTTCAGTTGTTAAGTGTTCAGTTTAGTAAATGAATGAAATTCATTTATTCATTTATTCATTCATTCAACAAATATTTAAGGGCCTGTGTATCAGGTAGGACTTTTGAGGCAACTAAGAAAGTCTTCACAGAGCTCCGCATTTGTAAGACAGTCCTCTCACACCCTCCACACCTCTATCTTCTGAGTCAAAACAGAGCCCCACATGTTAGTGGACAAACGACCCTCTGCAGGCCTCCACACCTCCAGGGGGAGTTTCTGCAAGAAGCACTAGAGCTCAGAATCCTCTTGGACAAGATCCCCACCTCTCTTTCCCCTCAACATCTACGACTTCACCACAATCATCTATCACATATCCTTTGTCTTTATTTTTATCAGTCTTCTCAAGAAGCCCAGGTCTTCCAGGTCATCCATCATCCCCAAGAACTAATCCCCAAAATGTTCTGTACATTCTGACCCCTCTCATAACCCTCTCCAACTTCTAAAACCTTTGACTCTCTGGAATTCATGATTGTAACAAGCAATGAACCCTAAACCCTCAAGCCTTCTCTGCAGGCTGCCTTCACTGCTGGCTCTTTTCTGGGGACACTGCTTCTCCTGCAATAACTATTGTATCTCCTACATCCCTCCTGTCGCTGGAGCTGATGGAGGAGTAGTCCTTCCTGTTCTGTATTGTTGCTTCCCAGACATTCTCCTTTTGCCCCGCTAAAAAGCCATAGATTTGACTTTCATGTCATCATAATTTATCACCAACTATTCCTTATTGCTGCCACTATCTATGAACCCTAGATGATTCTTACTTATTTCTTCAATATTTTGGGTCCTCTCTCAAATGACCAATGTCCATCCTGGTTGTCAGGAGAACCAATCAAGTAATTAGAGGGTTAGAACTTTTCAGTCCCTTGACATCCAGGGAGAGGAGAGAGGCTAGAGGTTGAATCAATTACCAGTGGTCAATGATTTAATCAATCACGTCTATGTAATGAAGCCTCCATTAAAATCCCTTGGATTTGGAGAGCATCCAGGTTGGTGAACCAGAATGCGTCCATGTGCTGGACCTCAAATTCCATGTGGACAGAAAGCCCTTTTGATAGGGACCAAGCCCAGTGTATCTCTTCATCTGGAAGTTCATTTGTGTCTTTCAATATCCTTTATAGCAAACCAGTAATCTAGTGAGTAATTTCCTGAGTTTTGTGAGCCACTCTAGCAAATTAATCAAATCTGAGGAGGTGGGGATCATGGGAACTTCCCACTTATAGCCAGTTGGTCAGTAGCACAGGTAACAATCTGAACTTGTGACTAGCATCTGAAGTCCAAGGAGGGGGTCATGGAAACTTCAGGGGGTCAGAAGTACAGGTGACAACCTGGACTTGGAGACTGATATTTAAAGTGGGGGCAGTCTTGTTGGACTCATCCCATAACCTGTGGACTCTGACATCATTTCCAGGTAAATAATGTTAGAATTGAGTCAAATTTGTGGCACATCTGGTCAGTGTCCTTGGAGAATCAAGGTAATTGCTTGGTGGTGTGGAAGAACAAACACACACATTGAAACATGGAAGACATATCACTCACAAATTTATATCTCCAACTTGAATCTCTACCGTGAACTCCAAATTTGTAAAACTGTCTCTTCTAACCTTTATGGGTATCCAGTTGGTTTCTCAATCACAAACTTCCCAAATCAACCTATCGACTGATCAGAGTAAATTCAGATTTGAGGGACCTGAAATTTATACAATTTGGGGGTCTCTCTTTTTTTAAAAAAAAATGTATTAAAAATTCAGCATAAAGAAAATATTTGTTTAGAATGTTAAAAGATAAACCAAGACAAGTTAAAATTTTTAAGAGTTTATTTGAACAAATTGATCAGTGCCAAAATGGAAGTAGGTAGAAGCATGCCATTAAGAGGAGCTAGAGGAAAATCTTATATAGAAAAGAGGTAGAAGCAAAGAAAGGAAATTATTTGATTGGCTATCACTTAATGCCTAGTTGACTGTGATTGGTTGTCTTTACGTATCAATTTTGCAACCTTGAGGCATTTGCAAGCTTAGATTTTGGTTTGCTTACTTAGGATGTCATGACATTAGAACCATCTAAGTCTACTGGCTTTCTTTAATAATTAATTTAACAAGAGTGAGAAAAAAATTACAGCTAGATACAAATTTTAAACAAAGAATGAACATCACAATAAACAGAAACATAACAGAATATTTTAATTATTTAACTACTTGAAACACCTTTATAAGACTTTTTCCTACCATTTTGGAAGTATGTACTCTTTGATCAACTATTTGTGTTCTATACCAAAAATAAAAGAAGACAGTTGGGTCTTTCCTCTAGCATGGTTGGTAAAAGTAGATTTTTAATAATGATATTTTAGAAAAGTTTCTTCAGCTTCACAACTTGTTATTGATAATGTCATGTAAATTTTTAGGGTTGTTTTCAAATGTGGGAAAACTTTTATTTCTTTTATATGTGAGCTGTAAAATTTCAGAACATTTTAAGCTTTTCTGTTCAATGATTGAACAAATACTTTTTGAATTGACAACAGTCTTTAACCCGTTTTTGTTGATATCTCATTGTGTTGCCACGTTTTGAGTTTCATATTATCTTCATTAATGCCAATATTTTTTGCCAAATTAGAAACGTGTTTATTGAATCACTTCTTTTCATTAATTGGATTATCAGATTTATATTATCAAGTTTATAGCTTCTATTTTAAATGTATCTGTTTCTCTTAATCAATTATTGCTTTCAGTATAATCTGAAAAATGTGTTACAATTCACTTCTCAGTATCAAAATAATTTCTATTGACTTCATTGTTTCTCTTTATTGTTTTTGTTTCATATTCCATTGATTTTTTATCTAAATCTTCTCTCAGTTCTTTTAAAAATAAATTTAAAGATGACAAATGGTACCCTTCAAAAACATTCAAAATAGTAGTCTATAATTCTCACTCATTGTATTTAAACATTCCAAAACATCTTTCCATATTGCAGTTACAGTAGCATATTCATGTAATACAAAATATATATTTTCATCAAAAAGAGAAGAAAATATCTATTGTGTAATTATAGCTATATCTACTCTATCATCAAATATATTCCTGAAAGAAGAGAAGAGAACTACTATTTTGGCTTGGCATCAGTAAACACTGAATCCTCTGCTTACAATTGTATATATCTGGTGCTTACAATTTCCCATAGACTAGCTCTCACTCTATATGTTTCTGCTCTTGATCCTTATGTCTATTTTTATCAAAGTGATTCTGTTAAAAACAAGTTAGATCATGTCAATCCTTTGCTCAAAATCATCCAATAGATTCTTGCCTTACTGTCAATAAAACCAATGGCTTTTAAGGCCCTACACAGTCTGGACCAGTTACCTTGCTGACCTTACCTCCTTTTGTTCTCCCTTTTTCACTTTGCTCCAGCTACACAGGCTCTTTGTTTTTCCTTGAATTCTCCCAGGATTCTCTACCTCAGGGTCACGGCACATGTTATTCTCTTTGCCTAAAGTGCCATTCTGTCAGATATACCCATGGCTCACTCCCTCACCCCATTCCAATCTTTATTCAAACATCACTTCAGTGAAATTTTCCTGGATTACTCTATTTATAATTGTTCCACAATACTTCCTACTACTTTTCTTTATCTTCCTCTAGCAATTATCATCAAAAGTACTGTACAGATGCTATTCAACTTTTGATGGGATTATGTAAATTGAAAAAATCGTAAGTCAGAAATTCATTTAATACACCTAACCTACGGAATCTCATAGCTTAGTCTACCCTACCTTAAACGTGCTCAGAACACTTACATTAACCTACAGTTGGTCAAAATCATATAACACAGTGAATACACTTTAGAGTATTTGTTGTTCCTCCTTGTGATCAAGTGGCTGACGGGGAGCTGCTGCCCAGCATCAAAACAGAATATTCTACCACGTATCACTAGCCTGAGAAAAGATCAAAATTCAAAGTACAGTTTCTACTAACTGTGTATCGCTTTCTCACCATTGTAAAGTCAAAAAAATCATAAGTCAAACCACCATAAGTTGGGAACTATCTGTATATTCTTAAGGTTTGCATAAGAGTTCAATAAAAATTAGTCAATTGAATAAAAGTCCAAAAGTCAGGGCTTTTAAATTTGGGAAGGTTTAACTACAACTTTAAATGAAACCATCCAGAATATCATTGCTTATTCTAGGGAAATGTGTGCTTTGTCAGGTCTTTGCTCATTCCTTTTCTCGACCAGCAAATCAACCAGTATTGAGTGTTTACTGCATGCCTAACACTGCGCTAAGTACTGAGCGCACACTGGTAACGAAAGGAACCAAGGTCCTCGCCTTCCTACAGCTCATGGCTTCTCAAAGGAGAGAAAGGTTGTGAAGACAAGCTAATTGGCACATGAGTACCTGAACAAGGATTAACTTACGAATAGGTAAGCCAGACGCCTAGAAATTTACTTTTGGCATATTCTACATGTACGTTAGTCCCAAACACACAATTTAATAAAACAGCAATATCATATGCAATGACTATCAAGTCTGGCATGAAAAATAATTTTAAAAAATTTTAAGAAACAATAAATGTCTTCTTAAGTTTTTTTTTTAATCTCATGCACTGTATCAACGATTATTGAGATCTGATGACACCTATATTCCTAAAGAAAGGAGGGAACAGTGAGACTGGCACATTGGGTTTTTAGATAGCTTTCAAGTAATATGATTTAGAATCTATCAGAACTTAAATATTCAGAGAACATGTACAGCAACTCCCCAACTCAAGCTGCCACAGATTTTCAACAGCCTTTCTCACCCTGATCTCAGATGGCCATGATATTTTTTTGAACATGTGCATCCTGTCTGCTTTAACACAGAGTATTTTGCAAGTTTTAATCATTCCAGCTAGAGTGTGGGCAAAGGTGGGGGTGGTGTGAGGGAAGAGAGTCTCACTATGCAGAAATTTGAGATTAGTACCTATTTAAACCAAAATTGTCTATACATTCTCTAAATTGCATAAAAACACAACTCAGAAGAAAAGCACATCACAGTGCCCTGTGTGTTGTGGGCTCTCAAAAACATACTATTGAACAAATTAACATTTTCAAAACTGTTTTTAGGAGGTATTGTAGGCAGGGCCACACCCATCCAGGTTAGTAAACAGAACTGAGAACAGTATGTTGTCTCTTACAAACTTAATTATACTTGCTTTGGTTTGGCTCATTTGCTTGTAAATGTAACCCAAATGGCCTCAAATCCACTAACATTCTGGAGTCACTCTTTTTTGTTTTCCTTTTAAATGTGTATATGCGTACACACAAAAAAATAAACACACATTCAGAAAAGTAAACAAACTAAGGGTATATGACTGAATAATTTATTACACAGTAAAACTTTATAACCAGCATCCAGGTCAAGAAACAGAACACTGCCAACCCCCAGGAGTCCCCCTCATGAAAAATTTATTTAGAACACACATAATGAGTAAAGGGCTCATATTTGGAATATATACCAGCTTTCTTTTGATAAGTATTTGCATGATACATTTTTTCAATCATTTCTTTTTTTTCCTGTATCCTTATATTTTATGTACATCTCATTTAAACATGGATTAAGTTTTTAATCAAGACTAGTAATATTTGATTTTTAATCAGAGTGTTTAGTCCACGTGTTTTCATTATTTTTACTTATATTTGGAGGTTTTAATTTAACGTGTTACTATTTGTTTTCTCTTTGTCCTACATACTTACTTCTTTCTCTTTTCCTACTTTCTCTTGAAATTTTTTTTACTTGTTCACTTTTTCTTTTCTATTAGGTTGGAAGCCAGATGCTGTTTTATAATTCCTTTAGTGGTTACTCTAGATATTACAATATGGCTCATCAATTTATCAAATCCACCATCAACTGATATTTTTACCTTCTTACATAAGACAATGTAAGGATCTTACAACATTTCAACTCTATTTACCTCCTTCTGATTTATGTGCTCTTTGTCATAATTTATTTATAAATTTAACTTAAACAATGCTATACAGTAAATATTTAAATGATTTTATACAGTAAATATTTCAAACAGTTTTATACTGTAAATATTATGTATATTTACTCATTTTTATGGCTCTTTATTCCTTTGTATATTACCAACTGTGCTTGTGTAATTTAGTATTTCCTCCAGTTCAGGTCTACTAGTTATAAATTTTCTCCATTTAGATTAATCTATACATGTCTTTATTTTATACTTATTTTTGAAGGATTTTTTGGTGGGTAGCCTTCTAAGGTTCGGTTATTTTCTTTTAGTACATTGAAGTTCTTATTCCACAGTCTAATTGTTGTGCCTTTGAAGGTAATATCTTTATTCTGTGCCGATTTTAAGATTATTTCCTTGTCTTTGGTTTTCAGCATCTATACTAAGGTGTGCTTACATGTGGAATTTTTTATTGATCCTGCAAGATGTTTGCAGAGAATCTTAAAACACTGGATTCATATCTTTTATCAGTTTTGAAAATTCTCAGCCACTATCTCTTCAAATATGGTTTCTTCCCCTCTTTGTCTGTCTGCGTCTCTCTTCCCTTCCTCCCATCTTCTTCTGACTACTGAAATGTCAATAAGAGAAATATTGGAACTATATAGGATGTTCCTAGACTCTTTTGTGTCTTTTCTTCTATTCTATGTTTTTCTTACTTCTGCTTCTCTGTGTTTCCATTTAGATGCTTTCTTTTAATCTATCTTCTATGTATTAATTCTCTCATTAGCTGTTAAACCCATTCATCGAATCTTTACTTTTGGTTTTGATGTCTGGGTATTCATTTTTTTAACAGCTTTCAGCTCTGCTAAAATTTTAGACATTGTATTTTATCTCTTTGAATACTATAATTACCATTATTTTAAAGTCTATATCTGATCATTCTAATGATGAAACCTTAATGGTTCTGCCTCTGATGGTTTTCATTCTTATTGTTTTATCTCCTTGTGTTCATGGCTAGTTTTTTAACCAGTCCAGGATACTGTCTTTACTAAATTGCTTGTGAAAATAATTGGCGACATACATAATCATATCTTTTTCCTGAGAAGATTGACATTGCTACCGCCATGTGCTTGACACTATGAGTTCACCTTAGTTTTGAAGGCTTGGAATAAAGCAAAGCTGAGTTATATAGTCCCTGTGATAGGTTTTCAAACTTCATTTCACTTACTCTTAGAATACAAAATTGGACCATAAATCTAAAGTAAGTAGGGCTCACCAAGTTTCCCCCATGCCCAGCAAGTGAGCTGGTTATTAAGCTATTGTTAATGAGCTTCAAACCCAACGTTTTATATTCTGCTTTGTGATGCTAGGGCTGGAATTGTGCAAACCACATTGCAAATTGAATAAAACTGTTATTCTGTGATTTCGACCTTATCACTTTTGTCTGTTAAAATAGCCTAAATCTGGTATAATCTCTGTGTTAGTAAGTTATTGTATTTGTGTATTTAATATCCTCACATGACAAAACATAAATTGGAAACCCTATGTTTATCTCTATTAATTGTTTAAAAAAAATTTTATTGGGCTATGAAATGAAGTCTTGGGTCAAAAATGTAATAGACATTGTGAATATGGATTTCTGCTGGGTATTTGGCAAGCTTTTTACAATGCAGTCATGGCCAAAATGGAGTTGGATGCAGAGCCTGCAGAGGCAGAGTGTCATGATGGCAGTATTTTATAACATGTCGCCCTGACAACCAAACCTCACACATTCTGTGCTGCTTGTTATAACCCTCCACATCCCTCCTCATGTGGTTCCCGATCTCCCAACCTCCACCTTATATTTTGTCCTCCCTCTGACTTTTGACTTCATTTCCTGCTGGCACCTGCTCTTTCCTTAGTGTTTGCATTTGAAAATTTGCACTTGAATGAACTAAGTATTCAATTTAAAAGATTAAAACAAAACAAAATAAACTAAAAGAAACATGAGGGAATTAATAAAGATAAAATGCTGAAAATAATGAATCACAAAACAAAATGCCAGCAAAAATGATAGATACTCTAACAAGTTTGACTAAGAAAAAATTCAGGGTAAATATATATATAATCAGGAATGAAAAAGAAGATAAAACCATAGTTGTGAAAAATAGTCAAAATTATTATAAAATATTATGTAAAATGTCAATAAAGTCTAAATTCTAGATGAAATGGATGATTTTTTCCAGCACAATATAAATTACAAAAATTGATTTAAGAAACAGTAGACTATCTAAACACATTAACTAGTACACCATACACTCGCAAGGATTTTTATAGATCTATCACTTTAAAAAGTAAAAAAAAGGAAAACATTAGACCCTCATTGTTTTAAAGTCAAGATCTAACTAAACTACCCATTGAAGAACATATAATTCTACTTAAATTATTCAAACTCTTTCAGAATATATAAGTGGAAAGTTTTCCAAATCATTTTATAAGTCTAGCATAAGCTTAATAACAAAACCTAATAAACGACATCCAAAAAAATAAGCCAAACTTATGAATATCTAGGCAAGAATTCTAAAGTAAATATTTATAGCTGGCATATTAAAAGAATAATATACAAGGAGGAGTTATACCTCAATGAAAACTATTTGCATTACAGAATTATGTATATATATTATGTACCTATAGATTCCTCTGCTGGCCATGTTTTGCCTCATCAAGTTGAAATGTTTGTAGGGTTAAGGATATGTGCCTATTTGGAGTCCACACTCCTTATTGATGAGAATCTGGGTGTTTAGGACCCTGGAATTCTCTGCCCAAATGTCCCTGAAACATTTTGCCTGGCCTGCACAAGCCTGTCCATTCTCCCAAGGGTGAATTGTGCTGTTAGAATGTCCATGCCTAGGCCCAAAGAGTGGCCAAGGATGGCTTTCCACAGAGGGTATAAGTGATGCTTGAATGCATGAGCCAGCATGTGAACCAGTCAGGGGTGGGAAGATAAGGGGAGCAGACCATTGGGCCAGGGACTAGCTTTTCCCACGTTACCACTTCTGGTACAGAACTCTGAGGGATAAAAAAGTTCTAAATTTGAACCTGGCTTTCCATGTTATTATGAAGATATAATTATCAACGTAGGAAGATGAGACATAGACATAGTTTCTTTAACAGATTATTAGCTTGATTTAGTCTTATGATAAGGAAGCCTTTGTTTTTACTCTTGCCTCAGGCCCCACAATGCTGAGTGAGCCAGCCCTTCTAGATTCGGCACCAAGAAAAAACAATAGCAGACTAATTAATAAAATATGAACAAATATTAGTGGGTTGTGGCATATATGTGTATATATACCTGTGTGCATATATATATATATATATATATAATCTATATATACACATAAGTATATATCTATCTATTGAGAGACAGAGAGAGAATACATATACCTATGTGTGCATAGACACACCAATATTTACACATTGCACACACACACACACACACACACACACACATTAACATAAACATGGGAAAAGTTGGAACAGTTTCAGGTCTGAAGGAAAGCTAAAAAGTACAGCTCTCCCCCTTCCTTCCTACCAAACTAGAAATGCCAGAAAAAAATATAAGAAGATTGACCAAATGCAGAGCCAGTCTCAAAGTCTCATATTGGAGGTAGTCAAGTTTCACCATAGGAAGAGAATGACATCCTAAAGTTAGTGGAGTTCAAAAGTGTGGGAGATTGTTGGACCAATATAAAGGTTCTGCACACTAGTAGAGGTTTTTAACTGCACACTCTACTCCACATTGCCCTGGGCAATCCTTGCAGAAAACTAAGGCTTGTCAGATTCTTCTCCATCACTCCAGTTTTGCTGCCTCTCCTCCAACACATGTGCACTATCTGGCCAGATGTGGCACTCAAGATGTTTGAACTTTTTGCACAGGGATTGTGTCAGGACAACTTCATGAGCACACTCATCAGGGTGATGTCCTAATTGATGTCCACTGTCATTGTTCCAAAGGACGAAAGTAAATGCAGGAACTGGAAGAAAGGGGGCATAGGCCAGGTAGTGCTTCAGCCCAAAAGAGCGGGGAAGCATACTGGAATAGATACAGACCAGCTGGCTAGGCCTTGAGCATCCCTTCAATCACCTGTCACAGAGAGCAGCTGTACTACTTACCTCATGTTGCATAATGATTTATTCAACACTCTCAGTGGGTTTGACACTGAACTATCATCCAAAAGACCCTAACATTTCTAAATACCTAAACTAGGTCATGGGCTAAGCTCACTTACAAGAACTGAAAAGGATACACGACCGCAAAATGAGGAAGGCTGAACACAAAGAGCAAGATGCAAAGTGCAAAAACCAAGATAGTGATGGGGCTTCATGAGCAAAAAGGACTGAGCGCAAAAGGGCTGAGTGCAACAGAAGAATAACTGTGCATGTATTTAATCACTCAGGACACAGCCTATGAATATGGAAGGCTCCTTCCCAATTGGACAGATGGTGTCATTAGAGCATGATCTCACCTTTCTTCATTCCTTTATCAAAGAATAAAGTTTCTGCTCTGCTGTACCAAACTCAGTCTCATTCTATTGGTGCGACTGGCACTGGGCAGAAGGACCGTGGTTTGGGTACCCAACCTGGAAGGGTCAGTAACAGCTTGTAACAATTTTTTTTTTGATCATAGATCTGGAATTTGATTAGACTTTGGCTGATTAAGGCTAAGCTCTACTCCTTGTGTTTCTCCTCCTCCCCCTGAGCCAGCAGTCTAGCCCTGGCATGTTCTTTTCACAAGGATGACAAAACCTCTGGAAAGCAATTGGAAATATACAAGGCCTCTTGCGTTGAGGCTTTAAACTAGATGTCATCACTTCCACCTCATTCTATTGGCTGAATCAAGTCATACAGTCAACTTGAAGTCAAAGATTGAAAAAATGTATCTTACTTCTTTTGCAGGAGAAATGGCAAATTCACGTGGCAAGACCAAAACATAATTTGCAGTAAACTTCAAAAAATTGGAATCTTACAGAGTATGGTCTCTGGACAAAACAGATAACAAAACCGAGTAGAAATCAATAACAATAAAGTATTCAAAAAATCCCCTCAAATATTTGGAAATTAAATAACACACTTCTAAATAATCCATGGGTCACAGAAAAAATCACAAGAGAAATTTAGAAATGTTTCAAACAAATGATAATGAAAACACAACATATTAAAATGTGTGAGATGCAGCAAAACCATATTTAGAGTGAAATTTATAGCTTTCATAACTAAAGCAGAAAAAAAAAGGCTTAAAATATCAAAAATCAAAATTTCCACCTGAGAAGCTAAGGAAAAAAGTAAAGTAAACCCAAAGAAAGAAAAAAGAAAAAAATAATAAAGATAAAAGCAGAAATAAGTGAAATAGAAAACTGACAAACATCGGGAAAAATTAACAAAGCCAAAAGTTGATTCTTTAAAATATTATTAAAATTGATAAATCTCTGATTAAAATAGAATGGGAAAAGAAAGAGACAGAATTCAAGTTGCCAATATAAAATAATGAAAGTTGGGGATTCGGTAGAGATCCTATAGACATTTAAAATATAAAAAGGAAGTATTATAAACACATTTATGCCAATAAATTTGATAGACGAAATAGACAAATCACTTACAAAACACACGAAAAAACTAAAACTGACTCAAGAAGAAATAAAAAATCTGAATGGCCATATATCTTTTAAGAAAATAGAAATTGTAATTAAAAATCCTCTAACAAAGAAAATTCCAAGCCCAGTGGTTTCACTAGGGAATTCTAACATTTAAGGAAGATATAATATCAATCATACATAAACTCTTCCAGAAAATAGAAGTGAACACATGTCAACTTATTTTATGAGGACAGCATTGTTCTGATAACAGAACCAATAAAGATATTGTAAGAAAATAAAATAAAAATATAACTCATAAACATAGGCACAAAATCCTCAACTAAATATTAGCAAATTATATCCAGGAATATATCAAAAGGATAAAACATTGTGACTAAGTGGAGTTTATCCCAGAAATTCAAAGCTGATTAGACATTTGAAAATAATTAATGTAATCCACCACATTAACAAAGTATATGGGAAAAATTATGATGAACTCAAAATATGCAGTAAAATTTCAAAACATCCAACACATGTTGATAGAATGTATATGTGATATAACGTAATGAGAATAGCATTTTATCTGTATGATCTTTCCCTCCAAATCCCATAACCCTAGTCTAATTATGAGAAAAATATCAGATATATACAATTAAGGTATATTCCACACAATATCTGACCAGTACTTCTCAATACTGTCAAAGTCATAAAAAACAAGTAAGTTTCAGAAACTGTCACAGCCAAGAGGAGCCTGAGGAGACAAGATGACTTAATGTATACAGCATTTGGATGAGATGCTAGAACAATAAAAGGACACTAGGCAAAAATGAAAAAAATCTGAATAAAGTATGGACTTTAGTTGATAATAATGTATCAGTATTGGTTTATTAATTGTGACAAATGCATGATACTAATATAAGATGATGCGTGTGATATATAGGAATTCTCTGTATTATCTGCAATTTTTCCATAAATCTAAAACTCTTCTCAAATAAAAAGCTTATTTTTAAAAAGAGCTGTACCTGAATATTCATATCAGCTTTACTCATAATAGCAAAAACTGGAAACAACCCAAAGGTCCAACGACAAATATATGGATAAACAAATTATGGCATATTCATATGATATCATATAATAGCATGATATTCAACGACGAAAATTACCAAACTACTGACACACAAAACATGGAGAATAGAAAGTGATATTTGAAAAGATATATAGGAAGTCCCCAGAACCTTCTCATAGGAGGGAGCACACTAAACGTCAAGCAGGATCTCTTGTTTTCCTCTCCTATCTTCAGGTGTCAACCATGGATTGGGGTACAAAACACGGCCCCTTCCCAGTACCCCCACCACCAGCAGCAATGAACTTCGTTTCCTTCCTGAACCACTTCCTCAATGCTCCAGCCCAGAGACTTTTAGCTCCCCTGTGTGAAGCAGAAGCTAACTTACTCTATAAGTATTTTTCCAAACTTATTATTAAAGTGCAAACTCAGCTTTAAAGCTCTAAAGCCAAACACAAACAAGATTTGTTTTGATTCTCTTCGCGTTTCTGCTGCAACAACCTAACAGTGAGAGCTGTTTGAGATATGTCGCAGTCTAGTTTGAGATAAGTCAGGAAATAAAAGAGGGTGAGATTTCTGGGGGCGGGGAAAGGGAATATGTCAGTTGTTATTTTAAAATATTAGCCCACCTCATTTACTTCTTGGAACAAAATGTTTCTTTTAACAAGAGTTTACAAAATAAATGTTCTATATTAGAAAGAAAATGAATCTTCCTTAGTGCTTTGCATTTTATGGCCAGCCTTCAGTGGGAGATTCCTAGTCAGCACAGCTTGGATCTTTTCACGATGTTATCAGCACTTTTCATTAGCTATATTTGCTTCACTTTCACCAAAGAAATGCTGTGGCTCTGGAAACATTCTCAATGGGCATCCTCATGATAATACAAAGAGACAACAGTGAGGTGTTGTTAATTGCTTCCTGTAAACAACCCGCTGACCCCCAATATGTCAGACTTCTTAGGCATCCCGAGCTGTAAGCCCCTGATGGGAAATAAGGGTGATGGTATTTCAAATCGTCCTCATTAAAAATGTAGAAATTATTCGAGAACCAAAACACTCCAACACCTGAATCTAATTTTCTTGACATATCTTTGGGCTCCAATGACAGCTTCATTAATTGAATGGCGTCACATGGAGCAAAAATCATGTTTTCCTTAATGACTTGCCAGATGATGGATTATTTTTTGGTTACTTGCTTTACTCTGAAAAGTTTCAGAGGAAAGAAGAAAAAAAGGACTAGTTCTGAGTGTCATATCACAGCTGAGCATGACCAAGAGGCCTCCTGGGGTCTTGATGGTTAGCCAACGTGAAAAGGATGAGGTGGGCTTGGCAGGATAGAAAAGCAGTATGATGTCATCGTTAAGAGCCTTGCTACTTAAAGTGATGTTCGCAGCCCAGTAACATCAGCATCACTGGTAAGCTTATTAGAAACGTATCATCTCAGGCCCTACCTGAGCTCTAACGACTAGGAATCTGCATTTAACAGGATCCCTGGGTGATTCTCAGGCATATGGAAGTTTGAGAAAGCAGTAATTAGCACAAGATTTGGAGTTCAACAAACTTGGAGAGGACTTCCAACTCCACCTACTGCTGGCTGTGAATAGGGCATATTATTTAGCCTGTCTCGGCTTCAATTTTTCATTTGTAAAGTAGATGTATGATGCATACCTCATGAAATTGTGAAGATTAAACAAGATAAGCACTTAGCATAATTACAGGTATGCAATATATGTTGAATAAATGGTAGGTAATAATACTATTGTGGTTTCTCCTGGCCACTCCATTTTGAAGAGAAAGTATATTTGAAATCAGAACTGAGTTTAAATCTAAGTTTTACAACTTACTAGCTGTGTGATCTTGGTCATGTTACCTAACTTTCTTAGCCTCAAATTCTGTCTGTAAAATGGGTATAATTTAAATGTCAGAGCCTCTCAAGTCTTAAGATACAAAACTTCCCAAGATTTCTGCTCACAAAGAGCTTATCCCCTTTCACTCTTGTGCCGCATCTCAAGAACAGATGCTGTCCTTGTTCCTCTCCAAGTCTCTCCTTGTGCAAAGTTCTTTAACAGTTTCCTCAAGAAATCTACCTGCTCTGGATGTTTCATGAGTTGGGTAAAATTTTCTAAAGATTTGAGATGTAGGTCACAAGAAAAAGTCATACTACACATGGCATATTCTTAAGTCACCTCCCGGCTCTTTCTTTTCTTCCCTCTTATCTCCCCTCATCACAGCCTCCCCACCCCCACTTCAGAAATAAGAAAAGTCCTCCCTTTGTCATCCAGAAGAAAGCTTAGCTTCAGCAGATGTAGTGAAACAAGCAGTGAACACAAAGTGCGAAGATATGTTCTCATTCCAGTGCCACGATTTCTATTTACTCTCTCTCTCTCTGGGCCTCCATTTCCTCATTCATAAAATAGGACAGGAGTTCCTTAGTCACAGGGGTGGCACGAGAACTAAAGGAGATCTCATATTTGAAAATACTTAAAAAGTGTCTGGTACATGGCGAGTTGCTGGTTATTAAGCGATTATTTCTCGGCTCGGACTTCCCTCTCCTCCTGACTCTATTTTCTGATGCTGGGGCTGAGCCTCTGCAAACAGCATTTTTCCTTTTCCAGCTAGCTCCTTATTAGGCTCTGCCTATCCGGGATGCCACAGAGAGCTTTAAGGTTGGAGGAGAGGAGGGAGACTTTCTCCTTTGCAGTGTTGCCCCAGCAACATCCTTCACCTTGGCACAGCTGCTAGTTCCAGCAATGCAAGTGGTTCTAGTTTGCTGTCCCTCCACACTCTTAGAACCAACCTCACTGAGCCCTGCAGAAACTGTACCAGCCACCGGCACCTTCTCCTCAGAGGTCAGAGTCTAAGTTCCCAGGAAACTCTTTTCCAGGCTCTGAGCTCCAAGCATGGGTTCTAGCATCTTCTCCCTAAAGGACAGAGTCTCAGCTCCCCAGGCCCCTTCTCCAATCTTCTTGACTTTAGTAATCTCGACATCTTCCCTCTGTTCCTTCATCCCTGGGGGAGGCAGCTACTTCCTGCAGCTACTACCTTTCTGATACCTCAGTACCCTTTTTTTGCCTGTTCAGTTCTCTTCTATTTGGGAAACAGTTCTCTTTATATTAAGTTCTCTCCACTGAAGTATTGGGGTGGTTTCTGACTTCTGACAGGATCTTGTCTGATCTGTAAAAGTATGTAAAAATATATATACATATACTAGTTTCCGTTCAATAAATAAATAAGTAAATGAAATCTACCTTCTAAATACAAGTTTTGCCACCAAGAAGGAGATTCAAAAGAACATGCCAATGGCTTTAAAAACAATTACCCAAGAAAAATGTCCAAACTATTTTGGGCTCCAACAGCCTTGTTGGAAAAGAAGAGAAATCCTGAGTATTTAGAACAAAGAATCAAAACACATTCCTAGGGAAAGGAAGGCAGAGTTAGGCATAATTCGCATGGGAGAGCTGGTACACACAATCTGAAGAGATGCTCCCTGTGTAGACAGAAGTGAAGTCAAGTATATGAGAAAGGAGATGGGAGGCAGAGAAGCACACCACCGCCCCCGCCCCGGAACCAGGTGTAGGATGTCACCTTCCCAGAGTCAAAGTTGAAATGGATGGAATTTTAAAGAACTTGGAAAGAACAGTTTATTTCGTGGTGCTTAAAAAGTCCGAATTGACCATGTCTTAATAAAGTTGTGCTTTGAAGATACTGGCCGTAACTTAAATAGAAATTGAAATGGAACTGAAAATAGTATTTTATATTGATTTAATTAGTAAAGATAAATTGAAAGTCGCAGCGCTCAGTGTGGATGATCTGGCTCCTGAGTAGGCACCACGTATAGTTGGTGCAGTGTATATAAAGCGGAGAGAATTTTTTCAGTGGAGAGAATTTTCATTGTTGAAAATTCATCCTAAGGAAATAAGTAAAAAAAATTTTTTAGTCTATTTTTGTGAAGATATTCATTGAAGGGTTATATACAAGAGTAAAAAATATCATATAATTAGTAAATAAAAGAAGAATAACTTACAAGGTATTTCTATTCATTCATTGAAATATTAAGTTATAACAATTGTGAAGATCATGTGAAAAAAAACCATGAAAGATTTTTGTGGAGTGATAGTAATTGGAATAAAATTAGTGTGTAAAATGTAGAGGAGAGTATAAAAAAGAGCGCAAGATAAAAGGTTCAGTAATGTTACTTTTTGTCACCGTAGGGATGAGCATATAGAGCACTCTGAGAGTCTTATACCAAGGTGCAATGTCGATGAACGATGGTTGAGGAAAGTTAAACAGGATAGAGAAGACACGCATGAACCTTTACCACCCTGTAGATACTCTACACGCTGAAATAGATCTCTTGATCCTAAAATGAAGAACTATTTTAATAATCTTCAGGATTGCATGTGTGTTTGACTAAAGGCAATTTTCTTACAGACTGCAGTCTCTCCCTCCTATAATAAAGCAGCAGGGTTTTAAGCTTACGCTGAGTTCTTTCTCTCCCTGGGTCAGCACTGAAGTTGGTTTTCTCCAGAAGAAAGAGGAAGAAGAGAAAATGAAGGGTAGAATCTGAGCCAGACAGAGAAGGCATCTGCGAAAGAGTCTGTAGATCTCAAGTAGGGAAGGAAGTGATAAGCACTGAGTTAAACAGCTGGTCAGTGAAAAAAAAAAAAAAAAAAAAAGCCGTAACAGTAGCCAACCAATTAGTTCTAGAGATGAATGGCTACAAGCGGTAAGGTGGTAAGTTAAGAGCCAAGTCTGGCCTCTGACCATAGGGACTTTGCCAAGGCTTGGTGTTTGACCTTGCAGGGGTCTTGCCTTACTGTAGGAGAGCTTGGAGCCTTAGAGAGCCCCAGAGTCATAAAAGCTATGTGGAGTTGTGCCACCATATAAAGCATAGAAGGAGCTATTCCAAAAGAGGAAGGAATGAAGCGATTGTTTCCAAGTATGGAGAGAAATGTAGTTTTCCTGATAACATTTGCTATTCCTGCAGAAAATCT
>NW_011889021.1:1418590-1423729 GCF_000151845.1 Pteropus vampyrus | reverse complement strand
ATATTATTAGATTTAACTATAATATCTGTCTTGAATATATTTTGAATGCATATAATTAGCCAATAATCAAAAGCTAATTGATCACAGTGTCTAAAGGGCTTTCAGTTCAAATTCAATGATGGCAACAGTGCCAAAAAAATTATTTGGGGAATTTCTATGTTTTCATAAAAAAAGAACACAGAGTTCCAAATATATGAAGTACTCCAAATATAGCCTATATAAGAGACTTCCTTGAGATGTTTAACATCTATAGATTCATTTAAGAAGAGGAGTCTTCAACATTAATTTTGTTTTACTAATATTAAGCATGGACAAAAAGATAATCACATAGAAAGTATATTTGTAATTGATATTCCTTTTATTTTAGGTTCTTAAGAGTATTTCTCAACCTTGGTTCGTCATTAAAAGGGTAGCCTAAAGGTAGCCTTTTAGTAATTTTTTCCCTAATATCCCCCATGGATTTTTAATACCATAATTATACTGTATATCTGCTTATATGTATGTCTGTGCTTAATTCATAAAATATGTAACCAAGAACTAATTTTCATTCCCTTGGGGTGACATTGCTCCTGTTGAGAATGCATGGCCTTAAGGTGTCATTATGAAGCATCTAACTGGTCTGCACAATAAAGCTGACAGAAAATGTATTCAATGTGAGAAATTAACCTATTTCTCAGAGGGCATACCTGGACATAAAGAAAAACATAGCCGGAGGGGCTCAGCTTGAGGCCACACTGTGGTTACCCTAGGAGCTAAACATGGCCAGACTTAGAGGGGACTATCAACTGAGAACCTAGTTGCATGAGGAGCCCAGGAGTCTTCTGAGAAGGAATCCATCCTGAAGGGAAAGAGCACAATTTTGGTTCAGAGCCAATGAGGTAACAGGAGAGGTGAGCAGAGGTCTGAGCACAGCAGGAAGGCTGTTTCATAGATTGTCCCTCTTCCCTATGGACTCAGGCTGAATCCTAAGGCATGGTGACACTATAAAGAGAAATAAAATCTGAAATATCCTCCATGCCATCTACCTGTTGTTCCCATAGCATACAGAGAAGCAAGGCACCAGCAGCAGCAGTGCAAGGACTGCATATGTGCAACTGGTAGGCGAACTCTCATGGCTACTGCAGGTAGGCAAGTGACTTGTAACTGTTGTACTCATGCCGATCTCAAGTCTCTCAGCTGTGTGGCCTGGGAGCCATGAATCATACCCTTATTACAAAGGATGTTGGTATACCTGCTCAATAGCATCCAAACATCTTGGCACATTATTCAAGTCTCTTCATGAGAGAGGCTGAGCCTATCTTTTGAGCTTTGGTTTTAGAATCAATTAGACCCAGATCTGACTCTTGTTTCTTCCATCATGTAAGAGTGTGACTGTAGGCACGTAACTTAACCCTTCTAAGTTTCAGGTTTCACCTCTGTAAGATGGGGATAATAGTATAGAGGAGATTAAAATTAGATCATGCATGTAATATGCCCTTTTCACAATGCCTAGTTCAAAGTAACTGCTAAGTATATGTGTGCCGTTTTCAGCCCTTGACCATGATCAGTCCACTCGATATTCCAGCTGCATTAAAGTGATGAAAAATTCTCAAATATGCCTTTGTAACTTTATACATGTTTCTTCTGCCTGGAATGTTTTTAATGACATTTATCTGTCTGGAGAGTGCCTACTGCCTCCCTTTTAAGCCCCAATTCAAATGTCATCTCCTCTAAGAAGAAGATTCCTGAAAAATCAATGAAGCTCTCTGCAACTCTTTACTTATCCCCTGTTAGAGCCCTAATCACACTGTAAGTTAATTCTCTCTCTTCCTCCCCTCCTCCCACACTGGACTGTGAGCCCCTTGAGAAAGAGAGTCTGCCTCATTCACTTTCACAACTCCAGGGGCTGAACACCAAGGACTGATGCATGCTCTATTAATTCAATTTCTAAAGTAATACCTGACTTCAGTGTCCCCACTTTGCATAGCCCACTTTTGGCTTTTCTCTGATGCCTCATAAAGCCTAAGTCACTGGATTGTCTACTGGGAACTTCGACTTTCTCTGTGGGCCTCAGGTGAGCTGCTGAGAAGACATGGAATGGATGGAGAATAGGCAGACCTGTGTCCAAATCCTGACTCTGCTACTTACTAGCTGTGTGAACTCAGGTAACTTACTTTACCCCTCTAAGTCAGTTTTGTCACCTCTAGAATAGGGATATTAACAGTATCAATGACCTGTAGTTATTATGAGGGCGCTACGAGATTTTATACATGAAATTACGTACCATTGAGCACGGTACGTGGCAGGTGTGATTAAACAACATTAAAGCCAGTACGCCATAGTGCAAATATTTTCCAGCTTTCTGTGACTTTCCCACTTATATTGTACCAGCTCAAGAAGGCCTCAGTCTCTGTGCCCTGTGTGTGACGTTCCCCACACTAACACTGGATGTCATAGTTTCACAGTGTCTGGATAAATTTACACGGGCAGCTGATTTCTCCTGTGCCTGCAGTTCAGGAGGGTGCGGCTTCCTCTGAGAACTCCAACTCTGCCTTGGGAAGTTAACAGGAGACTCCGTGAGGCAGAGAGAACAGGAGAGGAAGAACACACAGTTGAACCACCACCCACCTGAGGCCACAGGGGAAGCCAGCATCCCCTCAGGGTGGAGGCGGCACCCGGGGCTCTCCCTCTGAGAGCTCCGCCTGCCTGCTGTCCCACGACCTTCCCAAAAGAGCTGACTCCCAGACCGCCCTGTCGTTCATAGAAAACCTGTGAGGTGTTTCTGAATATGCCTCCCAGCTTATGACACACGTCTTTAACAAGGCACTATCCTGAGGTGGGTGGATATTACTGTTTATTTTTTATTGTGGTAAAATATACAGAACAAAATTTATCATTTTAGCCATTTTTAACTGTACCATACAGAGGCATTAAGTACATTCCCACTGTTACGCAACCATCGCCACCATCCATCTCCGGAACTCTTTTCGTCTTCCCATAATGAAACTCTGTACCCATTAAACAGCAACTCCCCATTTCTCCGTGCTTCTAGGCCCTGGCAACCACATTCTGCTTTCTGTCTTTATGAAGTTGACTACCCTGGGTACCTCAAGTAAGTGGTATCATGTGGTATTTTTCCTTTGGTGGCTCGCTTATATCACCTGGCAAAGTGTCCTCAAAGCCCATCCGTGTTGTAACATGAATTGCCTTCCTTTTTAAGGCTGAATAGTATTCTATTGCATGTACATGCCGCATTTTGTTTATCCAGTCATCAGTCCGTGGACTCATGGGTTGCTTCCTCCTTGCGACTGTTGTGAATAACGCTGCTGTGAGCATTGATGAACATATATTCGTTCAAATTCTTGCTTTCAATTCTTTGGGGTACATGCCCAGAATTGGAATTGCTGGATCAAATAGTAATTCTATGTTTCTTTTTTTTCTTTTTTTTTTTTTTGAGGAACCACTATACTATTTTCTAATGTTACTTTTTTACTTAACTTAGAAATTACACCATTTTATGCCACAGTTCTCTATGTTCTCCACCTCACCCTGCCTGGACTCCAGAGCAGATTCTGTCAATATATACTGGCTCATCCTCACTGCTTTGACCTATCCCCTTGCATTTTAAGGATCCTAATCTCTGAGCCTCTATTTCTTTCCTGCCCTTGAGCCACACCACCTACTTCATGCAAGAGAGCCCCTTTTCTGTGGAAGCCAACACCCAGCACCTTCGGATTGTGAAGGAAACCAGTTGGGGGAGATATTGCTTAAAGTCATGTTACGAAACAAGGGCTCAATAAATGCAGCTCCAAAAAAGCAGCCACACAGTTTGTGTCATCTGGAAAATGATGGACAATAACTTTTGAACTTCTCAAAGAATAGAAAAAACTGAATGTGAAGTCATTTTAATTTATATTTTGGGGTAAAGTAATTAAGTTTATTTATAATTGTTCTTTGTTGTGACAATCCTTTAACTCATCTTAGATTTTCAAATGCCTTGCCCCTTTTCGCACTGGTAGCATCCCACAGCCAGAATCTGCCTCCACTCCGGAGCAGCGATTAATTAAAAATTGACATGAGCTCAACGTCAGCGAACTCAGCCTCAGTCCCACCAAACCAGACTGAAACAAACGCAGGAGAAAAACACACTTGAGGGAAGAAGCTTCTGACTGTGCAAAAAAAAAAAGCGTATTCCTTAATGAACATCACAAAATAATGACCCGAGGCATGAAGCACTTGTGCAAAGTGTGCGTGTGTTTGGAGACTTTGCAGGAAATGCTGACTCTGCTTTAATGCCAGCTGTAGATATCGAAGCCCAGCAGTATTTCCTCCTGGAACAATTACCTACTTTCTTTGGATTTTTAGGAGTCAATTAAGTGAGAGCAGCAGAAGATACTGTCCTCAGGACCCTCACAGAGTAAGTGATGTAAACAGCCCTTCCAAGATGAGAGAAATGGTAGGGTCAAGGAAAGTCCTGTCTGGGATTTGTGTCAAAGGGGACCCCATGCCCAGTAGGCACAGACTGGTTTAGATTCCCCTCCAAGAGAGTAGATGTTTCTGTTTGCCCCTTCTGGGAACCAGGATTGTGACTCTACATAGAGACTGGATTGTTCTTCTTAATGATACTTCTATCAGTAATTGATTCAACAAGCGGTTACTGAATGTCTACTCTGTGCCGAGATAATAATGGCTCAGCTAACATGTTTATTAAGTGCAAGGCCATGTGCTTATGCCTTCATGCATTATTCAGTTAATCTTCAGGATAATGCTGATTGGTTACCATCATCCCCATTTTATAGATAAGGTTCCTGAAGCCTGATGAGTCTATGTAATTTGCTCAAGGTCATAGTGATAGTAGAGGAGAGAAGATTTAACTCAGGCACCCAATTGCTCTAGCAAGGACACCACTAGGGACAGTTAAGGCTCAGAGCCCCATCAGGAAGTGTCAAGGCAATAATATTTCAATACTGTCTGGTTATTCAAGATACATGGGTAACACCAAAAGCACAACAAAAAAAGATCAATCAATTGTACTTCATCAAAATTTAAAACTTTTGTGCTTCAGAGGACGCCATCAAAGAAAGTGAAAAGATAATCCATAGAATGGGAGAAAAAATTTTGCAAATTTTATACCTGCAACTCATATCTAGAATACATGAA
>NW_011889021.1:1385851-1418540 GCF_000151845.1 Pteropus vampyrus | reverse complement strand
GCTTTAATGCCAGCTGTAGATATCGAAGCCCAGCAGTATTTCCTCCTGGAACAATTACCTACTTTCTTTGGATTTTTAGGAGTCAATTAAGTGAGAGCAGCAGAAGATACTGTCCTCAGGACCCTCACAGAGTAAGTGATGTAAACAGCCCTTCCAAGATGAGAGAAATGGTAGGGTCAAGGAAAGTCCTGTCTGGGATTTGTGTCAAAGGGGACCCCATGCCCAGTAGGCACAGACTGGTTTAGATTCCCCTCCAAGAGAGTAGATGTTTCTGTTTGCCCCTTCTGGGAACCAGGATTGTGACTCTACATAGAGACTGGATTGTTCTTCTTAATGATACTTCTATCAGTAATTGATTCAACAAGCGGTTACTGAATGTCTACTCTGTGCCGAGATAATAATGGCTCAGCTAACATGTTTATTAAGTGCAAGGCCATGTGCTTATGCCTTCATGCATTATTCAGTTAATCTTCAAGATAATGCTGATTGGTTACCATCATCCCCATTTTATAGATAAGGTTCCTGAAGCCTGATGAGTCTATGTAATTTGCTCAAGGTCATAGTGATAGTAGAGGAGAGAAGATTTAACTCAGGCACCCAACTGCTCTAGCAAGGACACCACTAGGGACAGTTAAGGCTCAGAGCCCCATCAAGAAGTGTCAAGGCAATAATATTTCAATACTGTCTGGTTATTCAAGATACATGGGTAACACCAAAAGCACAACAAAAAAAGATCAATCAATTGTACTTCATCAAAATTTAAAACTTTTGTGCTTCAGAGGACGCCATCAAAGAAAGTGAAAAGATAATCCATAGAATGGGAGAAAAAATTTTGCAAATTTTATACCTGCAACTCATATCTAGAATACATGAAGAACTCTACTTGGAGAGTCCAAATAGTTTAATGATAAATATTATGTATTAAATGATAAAAAGATGACCTAAACAAAGTAGCTGACTAGGCATTTCTCCAAAGAAGATACACAAATGACCAAATAAACATATGAAATGATGCTTACCATCATTAGCCATCAAGAAAGTACAAATTGAAACCATAGTGAAATACCACTTCACACCTTCCAGGATGGCTAGAATAAAAAAAGACATATAACAAGTGATGATGAGGATGTAGGGAAGGTGGAACCCTATACACTGCTAGTGAGAATGTAAAATGGTGCAGCTGCCTCAGCAGTTTCTCAGAAGATTAAACACAGCATTGTCATATGACCTAATTTTCAGATACACAAAAACTTGAACACGAATGCCCATAGCATATGAACATTCATATTTATATGTTAATATTCATATAGCCAAAAAGTGGAAACAATGCAAATGTCCATCAACTATTGGATTGAGTGTGTTTTATCTCTAAAATGGAATATTATTTGGCAATAAAAATAAATGGAGTACTGATACACACTACAGCATGGATGAAATATGAAAACATTACGCTAAGTAAAAGAAACCAGTCACGCTTGTTGTATGATTCCATTTATATGAGAGGAACAAAAGAGGCAAATCCACAGAAACAAAAAGCAGATTAGTGGCTGCTAGAGCTAGAGACTGTTGGGAAAAATGGAGAGTGACTGAGGATAAGCACAGCATCTCTTTTGAGGGTGATGAAAATGTGCTAAAACTAATTGTGGTGATGATTTGCACGACCCTGTGAATATACTAAAAACCATTTAATCATATACTTTAAATGAGTGAATGGTATGGTTTGTGGATTATTTCTTAATCAAGCTGTCATTTTTAAAATGATATGCTGGTAACAAATAGAAGAGAACAATTGGGGAAACAAGACTGACCTCCACCAGGAACGCCTTCATTCCGCAAAATGTACTAAGGGGTGTCAAGTGCCATGCTGGGGGACACAGATATGAATCAGATGATACTTCTACTCTCAAGCTGATCATGGTCTCACCAGAGTCCAAGGGGAGTTCAGGTAACTGTGAGAAGGTCCGTATTTGGGGGATGTGGGGGGCAGGGACAGAGTATAGGTGAGACCTCAGGAGCTCCTGGGAGGAACACACCTCACCGTGAGAGTATGGAGCGAGGGGCGTAAGGTCACCGTCTGGGAGAGAAACTGGAAATGGACCTATCATGTAGGAGAGCAGAGAGAGAGATGCAAAGTCATCAGGAGCTGAATGAATCTGTGACCACGAGCCTCAGCTAGAGCTCATTTCAGTGTATTGCCCTATCTACAGAGTGGTTCTCTAACAGGGAGATTTGCCCCCCAGGGGACATTTTGCAGTGTCTGGAGACATTTTTGGTTGTCACAACTCAGAGAGCCGGAATGCTACTGGCAAGTAGTGACAAGGCACAGGACAGCCTCCCAATAACAAAGAATTATCTGGTCCAAAATGTCAATAGTGCCAAGAGCTTCAAAAACCCTGATCTAAAGCAAGTAAGCATTGATCAGCAGTAGAATCGTCAGCCAGAGAAAAGCTTAGAAAAGGGAGAATCACAGAACCCAGAAACCATCTGTTATGGTTTGAATTGTGTCTCCCAACAAAAAATACTTTGAAACCCTAACCCTCGATACCCCAGAATACAACCTTGTTTGGAAATAGAGTAATTGCAGATGTATTTAGTTAAGATGAGGTCACACTGAAGTACGGTGGGCTCCTGATCCAACATGATTTGCATCCTTATTTAAAAAATGCCATGTGAAGAGACATGCTCAAAGGAGTATGCCATGTGAAGATGAAAGAATATATTGGGGTGCTGCACCAATAAGCCAAGGAATGCCAAAGATTGTGGGCAAACCATCAGCAGCTAGAGAAGAGCCATGGAACAGGATCCTTTCTCACACCCTCAGAAGGAACCAATCCCTCCGACACCTTGATCTCAGACTTCTAACCTCTAGAACTGCAAGAAAATAAATTTCTGTTGTCTAAGCTGCCCAGTGTGTGGCTCTTTGTTATGGCAGTCCAAGCAAAGTGATATGCCATCCGAGCACTGTTTATGGGAGACAACACCTTGGCCAATGGACTTGGCACATTCCTGGGCCCCCAAACATGAGCATCATTCAGTCCCTATGTTTTCCTAGTTCTATTCCCAGATACTTACAGGGAACATCCTTTCCTCCCTCCTCATCCCGAGGAAAGGATGGGCTGATTGTTCAGCACAAGTAGGCCAGCCCCAATGTCTCTGAGGGCCTGAGCTCTGAACATTGACAAGATCAAATCTCTGTCTCCAAGCACAGATCCAGACCCAGTTAGCCTCACCTTGGGTGAGGGTTTCCAGTGTACACAGGGTATACACAGCAAGGAATAAACAAGGCCTTCCATTGGAGCGAAGGAAGGAAATATTAGACGCTATTTAGAATTTTTTTTAAATTAGAAACAAATTAAGGCTTAGTAATACTTAATGCATAAATTGACAAGAAAACCTGTAAATAATTTACGAATACATTTTTATGTGTTTTGGATATGTCCTTTAAAACAATTCCAGTGATAGCAGTTGGTGGTCACTGCCTTATATATGGCCTTAGATAATATCGCTGCCATTTCTCTGACGTGCTCTTGCTTGAAACTGATTCAGAAAAGGCCTTGAGTGTCAGGTTAAGGGATTCGGCTTCTCTCCTGTGGCCTGTGAAAACCCTCAGAAGGTTTTAAGTGGAAAAGAGATTGTAGCAATTCTGGGGGGTGATTAGCGGCATAGTAATTAGTGTGGATTCTGGAAACGGCTGAATAATTTACTAACTGTAATATTTGCTACTTGTATAACTTTGGGCAAGTTATTTAGTCTCTTTAAAGTTGTTTCCTCATCTGTAAAACAAGGATAATAAGAGTAACCACCTCTTCTTGTTGTAGTGAGAACTAAAAGAGATACCACATTTAAAGCGTCATGCACAGGGCACCTGGCAAATGGCAAACTATCAAGGAGTGTTTGCTACGATTCTATCTCTTGGACTCACATCTCAGCATAAGGTTCAGACCTCAAGACACCACATTCTTATTTTGTTTATTTTTATTTTTCAATTAGAGTTGACATTCAATATTATTTTATATTAGTTTGAGGTGTATAGCACAGTGGTTAGACATTTATATAATTTACAAAGTGATTCCCCCGATTAGTCTACTACCCATCTGACAGTATACGTAGTTATTACGATATTGTTGACTACATTCCCTATGCTCTACTTCACATCCCTGTGACTATTTTGTAACTTCCAAACAATTTGTACTTTTTAATCCATTCACAGTTCTCATCTAGTTCCCCAACCCCCCTTCCAGCTGGTAATCATCAGTTTGTTCTCTGTATCTATGAGACTGTTTTCATTTTGTTTGTTTGTTTATTTTATTCCTTAGATTCCACATATAAATGAAATCATATGGTATTTGTCTTTCTCTGTTTGACTTATTTCACTTAGCCTAATTCCCTCTAGGTCCATCCATGTCTTTGCAAAGGGTAAGATTTTGTTTTGTATGGCTGAGTAATATTCCATTGTATATATGTACTAACCTCTTCTTTATCCAGTCGTTTATTGGTGGAGACTTAGGTTGCTTCCATATCTTAGCTATTGTAAATAGCACTGCAGTGAATCTTTTTGAATTAGTGTTTTGGTTTCCTTCAGTTACATACCCAGAAGTGGAATTTCTGGGTCAAGATGCCACATTCTGAAAATAGCTCTTCAAATATAGGTGGAATCTGCCTAAAGAACAGTATTTGAAGATAGGTAAATTCTTCGGCTCCAAAACCTCCTGATTTACTCAATCTGAGCATAATGGTTTTGAGGGACTCTAAAAATTTACGAGGGCATGTGTAGAATGTGTAAGCCATTACAGGTGGCATTTGTATATAAGATTTAAATCCAGGTCTATCACACTCCAGTGTACCAAGCTGTATTTATTCTAATATGGTAAGCTCTAAAACTAGTTCCTCCTCATATGCTTTATTTTTTTACTTAAAAATATTATTACTTCCTGATTTAACATCACAGCCTTGGGATTGTACCTGCCCCCTACCGCTAATCAGCATAAATGGGATTTTGAAATCCAAATGAAAAAATGACAGGTGGTGTTATTATGTTCTTAGCCGGCTTCTAGCTGGTTTTAAAATTGCATTCTTCTCCTCCTCAGAAAATCCAAGTCATCTTTTCAGTATAAGAAGGAAATATTTGCAGGTGCTAAGTTTGTTCTTGAAGCGCCAACTCTTGAGATCCTCTGCCAAATTACATTCAAGAGTGCCATCTCCTGGTCGAAGTTGAAAAATGAGAAGAAAATGAAAAAATCAGCAGGTGCCTAAATGGTCTTGTGCCTTTAATCAGGGGCTTAACTATTTAACCATGAAAATGAGCTTCCCAGGGCTAATGAGAGTTGCCTAATTTGCAGAAACTGGGTGTTTATTTTTGTAGCACAGACTTCCAGCTGCTTGCATCCTGCGTCCTTTACAGCGTGTAGCATCTGCTCATGCTGCGTTGTTGGTGTTTATGGTTTTGCTTAAAGACCCCTCCTGTATGCTGAGGGTCAGAGCTGTCTCCCAGATTTGAAAATTGAATTCAGGGATTCAGAAAAGCTTCTGGGTTCAGCCTATTAGGACCCAAGAATCAGGTACAAGACTCTTTATATTTCAGTACTAGACAAAAAAAAAAAAATGAAAAGAAGACAAGTTGAACTTTGACGATACTGTATAACAGCAAGAAAATGAATGAGAACTAAAGCAACGTGGTCCAGGGTCAGCACATCTATGGCTATCTATCATTCTGCTCTTTTAAAAAAAACGCTGGTGTTTCTGCAATAATGAGATATACGTATTCCTGGGGGAAAAGGGGAAAACACACTTTCTGCAAAATTGCAAGCTAAAAATAATAAGACTTACAGAAAAATAGGATTGGGGCAGACAATTCAAAACATTGCAACTTTGCAACCAGCGCGCTAACAAAAGCAATAACAATCTTAATTTTAAAAAATGCCGGCAGAGTTTCAAAAAATTGGTCAGCTCCTAATAAATAAAAATTCTGCATGAAACAAAGGACTTTGCCTTAAAAAGAAAAAAAGAAAGAAAAGGTAATTTGTTGGAAGGCAATGTAAGGGAAGCTGTAGTCTTCTGAATCATGGAGATAAGGCAATAATGCATAGGATCGGAAGCACTGAGCAGAAGGTACTCCTAAAATGGAGTTAAGGCGGCAGAGAGACACAGGGCAAGTGAGCACTGTGACCACTCTACCTCCTTCCCCAGCTTGCTGTAGTCAGCTGTGTTCCTGCACTTTGCCTTCAGCACCTTCTGACAGGCTGGGAGCATCACAAACGAATCAATGCAACTTCCTCATTTCACCGATATCATTGCACCATTTATTAACTACATGTGAGCTCGTTTATGTTAAAATCACTCACAAACATAACAAGTGCTACAGCAAAACAGACTGAATGTGGGATGCTTGCCTGGCACACATCTGATATTAACCCCTGCAGAAAAGATGGATCTGTCAGCTCAGCTTCTTTCCCTGGACTTTCTCCCTACAGCCCTGTTGTTGAAGTCACAGGTGACCCCACTTCCCAGCCATGAGGGGCCCCTCAAGGCTCTGGGCTCGTAGGCTTTCATTATATCTGAGGTGCTATCAGGTAGTTAGCAAGACAGTGTATATTGGACAAGCTTATTTTGGTTACTAGTGAGAGAACCCAAACTGAAACTGTCTTAAGCAAAAAAAAAAAAAAAAGATGTTTGCTAACCTAATGAAAAAGTCCGGATGTAAATGTGACTTCAGGCATAGCTGGAGTCGGGAGCTCAAATTCGGCTCCTGTTTATCTCTCTTTCCCACCTTCATTCTCCCAATTTTCTGCTTTCCTTTGTGATAACGTAGTTCCTTTTCAGGCCCTCTCACATTGATGGCACCTGAACACCCTTCCATTTTATAATCCCTGTAGCTAGCTAGCAATATCAGAGGAGAGTCTCTTTCCCAATAATTTTTTGCAAAAAAAAAAAAAAATCCAGGAATTACCTCATTGGCATGGCTTAATGTACATGCTCCCCAACCTTCCCCTGGTCCACTGTGGTCAGTAGATGAAGTCTCTGACTGGCCAGGCAAGAACTGTGGGCTGATCCTTGGATTCAGGGGTTGAGTCAGCCCCAGCCAAACCACATATACATGAAGAGGCAGAAATTTCAAAGGAGAAACAGGTCTAGTACCTGGAAGGGGGAACAGATCGGTCCAGACACACATCGCCCCTGATAGTCCAAGCTGGGCACTTGTCTAGTAGCTCGTGAGGTTTGGAGAATCTGGTTTCTGATGAACATGATATTTGAGAGAAGCTATTTATCTTGGACTTAAACAAAGAACAGAAAGAAATTGTGTCTAGCTCAATGGTGCTGGTTTTTGTTATTTTAGTTGGCTGCCAACATTTAAAGTTTGCAAAATTTAAGGCTTTTCTTGAACTGGAGCCACACCATGCTCGTTTTCCCACATGGCAACAAAAGACTGAGATGAGTAGGGGCTACCTCTTTACTGAACTATCCTCTGCTTATCATAGCAGTCCCCACTACTCCCTGTGCTCCTCCATCCTCTCCCAGTTCACTCTTTGGCTATGGCCCCTGGAGCCATCTGAATTTGCAATATGATGTGTGAGTTTATCTTTGGCCACTCAGCCTCTCCCATGGCACTTGGCAAGAGCTCTCTAGTCAGGAAGGGCTGGGTCAGGTGCCCTCTGTCTTGTTATGCTGTCCTGTCCTTATGGTGTTTCAAAGACACTTGAAAGTCAGTCAATGGTCAGGTGCTCTGCTACTAAGACTTGCTGCCTTAGCAACACACCTCTAAAGTTAACAGGCAATTTACTCAGATGTTTACTCTAGCTTATTCCCCCAGATGTAGGTAAATGAAAAGGTAAAGTGACCTTTGGGAAAGTTAACAGGCTTTTGTTTTCAAGGGCCTTGTAAAACAGAACCTAGAGCTGGATTGTTCCAAAGAAGCAAGTATTTAAGGGCTTCAAAGAGGGAAAATACTCAAACCAGAAAGTAATTATACTCTTTGAGACGTGAAGATAGAAGCGAGAAGCTGGGTTCATAAATGACCATGACCTTCGCCTCACTTAAAGTCCCCCAAGAGGACCAGGACTCAATAACTGTTAGGATTCCTTCTACTGTAAATGACAAAAAAACAGTCAAACACACTTGAGGGAAAAAAAAGATGAAGGAATTTGGGTAATTTATTGGTTAATTACTGAAAAGTGCATAGGGCACTAACTTCAGGTGTGGCTTGATCCAGGGATCTAAAATATATTATGAGGACTATCTCTATCCATTTCGCAACATTGCATTTCCCTCATTGTCAGTTTCCATGTAATGCTCTTCCAGCAGCTGTCTTGGACAGCAACAACAACAACAGTCTCATTGGCTTCTCAATAGAATATATGTCAATTACTGAGCCAATCACTAAAGCCATGAGATGCTCTAACTGGACAGTCACATGCTTCTTTTCGGAAACTGGGAGACTCAGGTACTATAATGGGAAGAAGGAGGAGATAGACGCTGAGTAGCAAAAACCTACTAGAGACTCCAAGACTACCAGGAACCAGGGCTTAGGAATCTCGGCAAAAATCTGTGTCCAAGCTTGTTATAACATGCATGGGGTCCGGCACCTCTGATTAGATCCAACAGGACACGGACAAGGAGTACGAAGAGCTGCACCCTCCTGCAAAGAGCCTTTTTTGGGAGATACCCCTAAGCCCCCAGTGCTCTTGCACAATCGCTAGGCAGGAAAGGTGTGCATGTAGGCATCTACATGGGTATACACGTGCACACACAATGACAAACTTTGCTTTTTTCATTAATTCTGGCCAATAAAGGATTAAGCCATATCTGTCTGCTTGGGAGTGTGATGTTTCTAACACCCATAGTAGATTTGTTTTCATCATATAATTTTTTTTCTCTGGTCTACTGTCTCTTTCCTGTGGTTTCAGAACAACTGCAACTGTATTGCATTCCACTCTCCTCTGATTTCTTTCATCTTCTTGAAGCCGACTCTCTCCAGGGCTCCTTCGTCACATTCCACTGCCCATACCTGTTTCTGTTTGCCAGCATTAAAGCTGTGTACTCCATGCAGTCCTGGCTAATCTACTAATCCTGACCTACACAGCCGAAGCAGATCATTACATGCATCCCTTCAAAAAGCTTGTTCATTTATGTAGAAAGAATTATGTTCATATTATGTCTATTTATGTTGACCCCTCCAACCAATACTATCTCCAATCAGAGATTTTTAATATGATAATAAAAATATATATATATGTGACAAACTCTTCATTGTGGCACTTGCTGGTTTTCTCCCTTTAGAACAGTATTTTTCTACCATTTTTAATCTCTGTCCTTTTTTTGCTAAACACAAGAACTTCATGCTCTCTTATTTTGAGGTAGTGTGAAATTTTAAACCAAATATTTTTACAAAAAAAATTAAATCAAAGCAATGATACTTTTAGATTACACACATTGCCCCCCAAAATTCTGAAACAATGTGTTGGGGGCAAAGGCTCACCCCCTGCACTGTTTTGAAGCATCTCCTAGCCAGGAGAAAAGAAGGAAGGACTTTGTATCATAGCACACAGAGGTTTTATGGGTTTAACACCTTTTAAGTCCTTTCCGTACTTCAGTAAAATTCTATTGACTAATGTTACATTTGAAAAACAAATGTGGACACTGACCAACTAAAGCCTCAACCTTGTACATATAAATATATGCACATATACATATGCATATACACCTATATGTTGCATGGATGTTTGTAAATACAAACCCACATGCGCATTTATATAATTTGCTCATTCATTCAACAGGTTTGTATCAAGCACCTGTGATGTGTCTGACACTGCTGAGTCAAACAGCAAAAACCTCTTTTAAATTAATCTCTTGGAAAGGAAGAAAAAAACGCTCACTTTGCAAGTTCGCACTGGAATATTCAGTCTTGTGCTTAGACCAGCAACATTTTCTTCTTTGCTTACAGGTGGATATCTGCAGGCTTTTGTCCCCAGGTCCACAGTGGGGGTCTTCTATCTAGCTCAGACAAGGCAGGGAAGAGGCCCTCAGGGTCCAGTCAAGATCAGTGAGCACGGGATGGGGTGGCGAGAAACACACTTAAGAGTATTTTGAAATGTGATCAGCAAACACAAGGGAGGCCAGCATGGTATAGGACTGGGGTCTCCAATCCCTGGGCCACAGACCAGTAGCAGTCTGTGGCCTTTTAGAAACTGGGCTGCAAAGCAGAATGTGAGCTAACAAAGCTTCATCTGTGTTTGCAGCCGCTCTCCAGCGCTAGCATCACCACTTCGGCTCCACCTCAGATCATCAGGCATTGGATTCTCATAGGAGCACAGATCCCTGGTGCCAAAAATGTTGGGGACCGCTGGCATAGGAGACCCAGTAATGGGAGATTTGTTTATGAATGATTAAGTGGAATTAGGTGAGCTGAGTCTGGAAGCGAGGAGGCCAGTTGGGAGGTCATTAATGGTAGCCCAGGAGAGGGATCCAGTGGTTTGGACCAGGGCGAGGGCAGTGGCAATGTGGTAGCTAGGTGGACCTGAGGTACATTTCGTAAGTAGCACCAAGGGGACTTGTGGAGCAGGGTGGAGAATGATGTGCTGCCTTCCATTTCAAGCTTACTGAGATAAGGAGTGGACTGAGAAGGACAAATTTGGGATGAGAAGGAGAACTAGAGTTTTGACTTGAAATAGCTAATCTCTGCATTTAATTTTTATTTTGTCAGGGCACAGCGTGTGCTGTTACGGGAAAGCACAAAGGTGAACAAGGACTGAAGTCCTAGATCCACTGCCTGCTACTTGTTTGACCTCAGGCCAAGTTAGTGACCTCTTGGTGGAATGACCCTTTGATATGCAGAGTTAAACAAATATTGAAAGTGAACAGGATCTCTTGGCTGAGTCCATAGCTGGTACTTAGCAAGTAAAATTAGCTAACACTCTACCCTAGTACACCTCTGCTGAAGTCAACAATCCTGAGAGGATGAGAGTGGGGATTGGGTACAGAGGCCCCTGGGGAGCAAAGGGGACGATGAGGACCAAAGCGAGAGAAGAAAATGCTGACAGACCCCTGGTCAGTTGGGGGACCGGTTTTGAGTCATCCCCAACCAGCAGTGGGGGATGGAGGGTAGCATGTGGTGGGGGTGGGGAAAGGGGATTAGAGTCACCTTGCCTGGGAAGAGGGGTGCAAGTTGGGAGGAGGCGAGGATGGGATAGGTAGTTGAGGACACTCTGTCCTTAAAGACCTGCGTGCTGCTTCAGGAGCCAGATGACCCAACATGACTCAGAGTTGGGGAGGGGGACGTTCATACACACTTGACCCCCCACTGAGGGCTTAGGGCACCCCCCAACAGAGAACGGACAGCTGTACCTGACAGACTGTGCATTAAACCAAGGGCACCGTTAACATGCACAAGATGATTTGCAGGCACCAAACTGCATCAGGGATTGGAAAATCATGAATGGACTAGGCTTGAGTGCAGGTAAGCAGAAATACCTGGGGGTGACTTTGAGACCATCTGGAACTCCTCTGTGAGCAGATGGGACTCACAGCAATCAAGATGTGAGACTCAATGTTAATTTAACCGTATTTTACACTCTCAAGCTGGTAAAGCCACCCAAACACATAAACACACACACCCCAAAACCTTAGCAACTGCATGCTAAACATCACAACAGCACAACTTCCTGCTTTCAAATGTCATTCGCTCTTAAAATCATGATTAGACAAGCCATGCCTCAAGTGGGTAATTAACGAGCATGATTTGGGCTCAGACATGATGCTAGAAAGAAGCGATGCAAAAATAACTCTGTCCCAAGATCTTTACCTCAGTTGGAAAGATAAGACATATACCTGAAATAACTACATTTCCCCCAAAGAAACAAGCCTTCCCATGTACTCAGTAGGACTACCTTCCTGGCCCCCTTGTGGAGAGACGGGGTCTTATGACAAGTTTGATGTCACCTTCAGATGAAACATTTAATTGTCCATGCAAGACCTTCCAGCACTATCTGAGTTGTCGCAGCTCCACCGTTCTGTGTCCCTGAGTGTTCACCATGAGCAGAGCCCTCTGCCAGCCCATCATGGACACATTGCAGAAACAACATGCAAACCTGTTTTTTTATTTTAAGTCATTGAGTATTGGAGCTTGTTTCTTACGACAGCACAACCTGAGTTATTCTGACTAAAATACTAAAAGGATGAAATGATCAAACCTCCAGAGCACTTTAGAGCATGGGGGCGGGGGCGGGGGCGGGGGAGGCGGAGGAATATTAAAGAATTGAGACTAAAATTGAAGCGATTTTTTTTAATGGTGTTCCAAAAACTATAATCTGCCAACCTTGATATGGACTCTCTACAATAATCTAGAAGGAATAGGTAAAGAGGATGGTCTGTGAACACTTAGAAAAGAAAGCAGAGATCATAAGAACTCAATGTGGTTCAACGACAATCGCAACCGACTAATTTTCCCTTGCTTCGCAGACAGGCTTTTTATCAGTCAGGGTCTTGGCAGGTAACAGGTAGTGTACTCAAACTATAATATAGTTAGAAGAGAATTTTATAAAGGAGCTATGTACGAAGATGAGCTGGATGTAGGAAAACCACAAGGAACTGTACCGAGCGCTGGGCTGGAAGGGTGGAAACATAACCACCCCTGAGCCTGAGGAGTGAGAGTGCAAACGTGGAGACGGAGCAACTGTACACGAGCCACACCACCCGTGGTGGAAGGACCTGGACAGCGTGAAGTAATCTCATACTAGGGGAGCTTGGAAAATAAGTATCCCAACTCCTTCTCTTTTTCTAAAATTTCTTGTCTCCATTGGTAAATCTCAACTGGAAATCCAACTAGAAGGCAAAAGGGGCCATTGATGTAGTCCAGATAAGTCAGCCTCCTGGGACACAGAGCACGTGGAGCAGAGTAGAGAGCAGATCTGGAGGGGCAAATAGATATCCAGCTGGAGATTATTAGGAAAATTAAATATACATGATGTACTTGGACTTAAGTGAAGTATTTAACAGAGATTGGTAGGAATTCCTCAAGGAAGCAATATTGGTCACGCCCTGTTCTGTGCTCCCATAGCACTGTGCGTTTATGCCCTGGAGTAGACAGTGGTAAATATAGTTTAAGTTCTCAGCATGCTTCTCCATGTCACTTCTGGCAATGGCATGCACATATTCTCCAAGGCCCTTTGCCCGCCATCCTTGAGTTTGGGATGTGGTCAATCACCACACCTTATCGTCCCCTAACCCCCAACTCTAAAGGATGGGCACCTGAGTCAGTCAGACCAGAGTCCAAAGAACATTCCTGCTGAAACTAAAGAAAAGATGCTATTTTGCCTTTGGATTATAGTGCTGGAAAGATGCAATTTTGGAGCAATGGACAGTCATCTTCCCTAACTCAGTAGAAGAAGCCATTTACAGTAAGAGTTTGTGGTCCTCACACAAAGGGAAGTAGAGAAAAGAGAAATCTAAAAGATGAAGAAAGACAATAATATCGTCTCAGTTTCTGGATTAAACTGTTCCTGGGGTTAATCACCTCTGAATTTCTCACTTATATGATCCCTTCCATAATTTTTTTTTTTTTTTGCTTTTGCTAGTTTGAGCTGGATTTCTTTTACTTACAACAGAGATCTCTGATTAATCTACCTGTATCATAGTGCTTCTAACATTAACCTCATAGTGTTATCAACAATTTTTTATTATAATACATTTCAATCCAAATAATAAAGGCTGGTATAGTGATAATATCAACTACTATTGTCTGTGCTCAGTAAAAGTTCATGAGATGAATGACTGTTACCGAGGAAATGAAAGCCTTGTCAAAAGCAGGCAGGACTCAGCTACATAATCCTGTGTCCTTCCCTAGGAATTTCAGTTCCTGCCTATGCCAGCCCCTCACATAATATCTGCTACTACTGGAGAAGCCACAGAAGGAAAAAAAGGTCATGGTCAGTTTCTTTCCTCTTCCTTGCTTCACTGCCTTCTGCTCATTCAAGCTACCATTTTGGGCTTTCTCTCAGGTCACATGGAAGAAGGAGCTGGAAATTTGAGGAAAGGTCTTCCATAGATAATATTTTAATACAGCTTTAGGACCCTCTGGGTGACAGGTACCAAAGTCCTGGCTCTTCCTCTCACGGAGTACTTTTGGGGGTTTCTCAAAATACCCTTTTCAGTGTGGCTCTCCCGTTGCACCATCTTCTGTGGTGAGCGATGCAAACTCTGGCTGACTGCTCACAACGGGCCCCTCCATTCCTGCTCCTTTGGTACCTTCCATGCAGCCGCTCTGTACTGGCACAAGGTCGTCTGGCTTGGCGTCTTCAAGGTAACTAATGTTCCGTGGAGAACATAACATGCCCCTCGTCCTGCCATAAGCACAAGCCACTTTATCCACTCTGCAGCTCTCTCTCCCTGCTCTGACGTCAGGGCCAGTTCCGGCCAGGCTCACTCCTTGGCTTCTCCAGACACTAGTCAGGCTCAACTTCTGTACCGTACAGACCCTTACTTGGTTTGAACTGGAGGGAGAGGACTACCCTCCTCTCCTTCTTAGGTAGGGAAAGAATCACACAGAACTCTATAAACAACTCTTTTGCGAGAAATTCCCGCTCCTCTGTTTTCTTTCTCCAAACATTACCTCTTCTTACAAATGGTCTCGACTTTGATGGTGAGCTGAGACTCACAAGCTGGTTGGAGACTTCCAGTTAGCAAGAACTTCCAAATGCCCACATTTCTTTCTTTAGAACCTTACCATGCAACATGGCAACCACTAGCCACATATGGCTATTAAGCACATGAAGTATGGCTGGCCTAAACTGAGATGTTCTAGAAGTATAACCAACACACCAGCTTTTATCAACTTAGTACGAATAAAAGAATATAAAATAAATTTTTTTTATATATTCGTTATGCTTTGAAACAATACTTTTGCTACACTGGGTGAATTAAATACCTCCTTAAAATCGACTTTACCTCTTTTTCTTTACCTTTTTTTTTTTAATGTGATCACCAGAAAATTTAAATTGCATATGTGGCTCACATTACATTTCTATTGGACAGAGTTGCTTAAAAATGTATGAGCCCATGGCTTCCGGGCCTGGCCCAAACAGGAAAAGTCTCATTTAAGAGAGTTATGTGACATTTGTAAATCCCTTACGCCTCCGCCTGGATCATGTTAAGCACTCGATAATTAAGGTCAGGGGAGACTGGAGGTGAAAGCAGAGATGTTCTTTTTAGAGTAGTAGCTGATATCGTTACTGATATTATTCATTTCCCTTTACCCGTCCGTAAAGTAACAATAATTGCTGCTCTGCTGACTTCATAAGGTTGCATGCCGTGAAGTTTGAGTGAAATAGTGTTAGGAAACAAATCTCTTTAAACTGTGGAGAGCTGCATAAACCGTGATTGTTACGTTAGTTATATTCACGATGGCTGCCGTAATATCCTGGCTCGCGCCAGGAGCGGGGTCGTAACCTGGCCTTGGAGCCCAGGGCTCAAGCCGGCTGGCCCCAGCCCAGCGGCCGCTTTCCTACTGCATCAAAACCCAGCGCTGTGCCGCCGCCAGGTGGCAGTGGAAGCCAAGCTACGGTCCTCGCCGAGTCCCCCCAAGCCGCAACCCCGCCCTGCGGAGGAAGACACGTCGATTCCCCGAGGACCCCGGGGTGAAGCCCCTTTTGCACCTCTGGCTTGATGCTGGGCACTGTGACGAATACAACAAAGTTTCTGAGACATGGTCCAGCCCCACAGGAGCTGCAGAATAAAGAAGGAAATCGGCTCTTAAACACTCCATCCAATAGTGGAGATCCCTGCGCATCAGAGGGAAGGGCGGCAGCTGTGACTATGCCTGAGGGAACTTAGAAGAAGCTTCCAGAGAAGTGACATTAGAGATGGGTCTTCTTGGGGAGGACTGACTTGGCAGAGAAGTGGGGATGGGGAGGAGCATTCCAGACAGAGGAACACGCAAGTGCAGAGCACCTGGTGCATTTGGAAAAGGGGTAGGACATTTGCACGTGAATGGTAAGGGGGTGCAGTGCCCCTAGGTATTTAGTGAGTGGGGGCGAGTAAAGGCGAATATCCAGAAATGTGCAAGACAGTCGCCTTGTATAATGAAGGATTGTCCTGCCTGAGATGACAGTAGCAGCCCCAGTGAGAACTGACAGTCTAGGTGGTGAAAGGAAAGCCTGGATGTGAGACCTAAGTGGAAGAAAGATAAAGTAGGGCCAAATTCAAAGGGGCCTCATGGCTAGATTATGGGCCTTGGGCCTCTTGCAGGTGACTCAGAGCCATTGAATTCTTTCCTATCTGCAGGAAAATGGCTCCCATTGTTGCTAAAACCCAGCAGACTCCCTGCGGTGCCCCGGAGGGAGAAACTGTAGCGGATGTACTCACACAGTGTCCAGCTCACCCTTCCCCTGGGGCTCTTACTCAGGTTCTCCATCGTCCTTTCCCCTGCCCCAGAATGATGCCATCCTCCCCTTGAAACTCCAGACTAAATGTGGATACAAGCAGGCACTTAAAAAGAATTTTCCAAATTGAATTCGTCTCTCAGACCTTGTGCACCAGCTCTGTGAAAGCAAATCCACCTTCCATGTTGCTCTTGAATGTTTGGGTTAAGCAAAGGCAGCACCAAAGGATTGTCAGAATCTTTGCTCTGAGCCCAGTAAGAGGGGGCTTCATCCCAGGAGGGGAATGAAGACTTGGCTGTTAATGATTATAAGAGCTAACATTTATCAAGCAAGCTACTTTGAGTAGGCATCATCCTGCGTACTTTACCTCCATGGTCATTTTTCATCATCACAGTGAATCATTTTCCAGATGAGAAAACTGGGCCTCAATGAGTTGCCCAAGGTACCCAAGTGGCAGAGCCAGGCCCTCAACCCAGATCTCTCTGGTTCTAAAAGCCTTCATTCTTTCCCCTACACCAGCCTGTTTCTCTCAGTCAAGAGAGAATGGTGATTTCTTGAAAGGGAAGACAGGGACCCAAGGCCAGGTAACCCCCAAGCAATGAAGATAGGCACCTTCTTTCAGCAACCATGGCGGGAGTGGGTTCCCTGCAAGATGAGAGCTCCAAGCCCACTACTCTCCTGGCCCTCACTCAGTTCTGAATGGGGCCCAGGAGAGCTGTGGAAGGAAAACAGGAGGGGAACAGGGCCTGAGCGTGGTGTTATCTTGTAGGGCTGCCAAAGCTGCCTCTGCTGATTCCTCGCTTTGGGCTAGCACCTTGGCTGCACAAGACCGTATTGATTTAGTGGCCTTTTCATGGGGGGAAGAGGAGCCTGTGCCCAGAGAGGCAGCACCTCATAGAGTTAGTCCTCTCTCCCCAGAGTACCATAAAGGCCCACAGCTCACAGCCACCAGAGCCATTGCATGAGTCAAATCTACCACTGATGGTTTTTCTTTGTGTCTTCCTGGGTGAGGGCCAGGTCTCTCGCTGACAGAGTGCTATTATCCTGTATGAAGAAACAAGAGAAATTAACTACTATTGGGACTGGCCTGTGCATGTCTGCTCTGGCCTCCACAACTCCCCTGGACTATGGGCAGGGAATCAACAGAATAAATAGTCTTTTCATTCATCCATCCATTTATCATCTGCTATGTCCAGGCACAGTGCTTAGCCCTCAGGAGCAAAAAAAGGATAAGAGTAGTCCCAACCCTCAGATCTTGGGGTTCAGTTATGGGGACACTGAAAATATAAACCCAATGTCTCCAGTCCTCCACAGCTTGTGAATACAAATGGGGGGAAGGGAGCATTAATTGAAATAACTCACACAGAACCTTTAATTCCCTGCAGTGTCCCTCAGATAGTTCTCGAAGTTCTCCAGGAGTGTTTGACATATATAATCATGAACCAACGCATCATTTTAACCAACCTTGACTCCCATCCTATAGCTTTCCCTGGTTGTCCCTTGTCAATGTCCTTTGTCGTCACAGCTGAATGAGGGAGCTTCCAGCCAAAATTGACAGTGCCCTTTCTGAAAAAACCACGGCTACTCGAATAGGGCTGCCACAAGACTGTAAAGTCTTCTGTGCCAAGTAGAGAAAGCTCCTCCTTGCTTTGGCTGAACTTGAGCCCCACTCCTAGCTCTTTGTCCCGGTTCCCATGTGCAGGTCACAAACTTGTGCCACCATACATGGAAGGGCTGGGTGCAAAGGATGCTCCCCAAACCTCTAGGTCTCAGGGAGGGAGAATTGGAAGTTGAAAAGATGAGTTCCTTTTTGAAACTATGTGCATCTTTTTTGAGGGTTGACAGGTGGACTCTGGAAATATGAGTCCGAGGCTCAGGAGAGGTGTCTGAGCTGAGGATATAGATTTGGGATTATCAGAGGGGAACTCATTCTTGTGGCTGGGTTGCTGCCAGAGAGAATCTGAACGAGAGAAGAATGCTGAAACAGAGTTTATGTTAAGAGAAGGCAAAAAAAAAAGCAATGTCAATTAAGAGAATTAGAAAAAGCCAGGATGTAATTGTGTTAGGGAAAGCCAAATGGGGGGAGAGTCAAGGAGAATGGAGACGTCAACAGAGCAAACTGGTTCAGAGAGGTTAAATGAGATAAGAACTTGCCGACAAAAATTCTTTGACTGCGACTAGCCAGAGTGTAACGTGCTGAAGCGTGGATACCAAGGAAGGGCATCGAGACAGAAGACAAAACTCCTCTTTCAAGAATAAAGGTGACAGGAGAGAAACAAGAAGGCATTCGTGTGAGAAGGAACAGGTGAAGGGAGTGCCTGTCTCTCAACAGGGGATTCATTTGAAGAGGTGGCTAGGAGGAAAGGGAAGGAAGGAGGCGGAGCACAAGACTAGAAAGAATCATTGACTAAATAGGTGTCCCGGAACAGTCGAAGGGAGAAGGGCACCTGAGGATGGGGGTGGAGGGTGGGGTCTGGCCTTGACCAGGTGGAGAGACGCAGCTCCTGGGACTCAGGGACGGAGACAGCACTGGGAAGGGCGTCTGTAAGTAGAGGGTTTCCTGCCCGAGGCGCTCTCTTATTTTCGGGAAGGAATCTGGACTGATGTAGGAACTTGTAGAGAACGGAGAAGGCACAAAATAACCACAACGAAGAGTGGGCAAAGCAGCTCAGCAGGGAGGCTCAGAAAAGTTGCGTTGTGCTTTTGTTTTACTTTTCCCTGCAGTCTAAGTACAAGCAAATCTGCTCCAGCACATAAGCAAGAGCCTAAGCATTCAGTTTAATCCTTTTTCCTTTCGCTTTTCTTCAAAAGGCAAGTATCTTCAGAAACCTTAAGCTGCCTTTTTTTGCCAATATTCAGCAAGTGCCAGGGCTTTGACAGAAGGCCTGCCATTACCCAGAAATAATATTACTGCCGAGGCTTCCAAAAGCCCTCTTCAGGCCTTCTTCTGCTCCATCTCCTTGGGCCCCGGTGAGGCAACGCCTACCAGAATATTGGCTGTAGACACCACATTCCAAACAAAGACCATCTTTCCTCACAGTAGGAGTGCTCGGCCTGCGTGAGAAGGTGGCATAAGCAGTTATGTTTCAGATCTGAGACTGTTTCTCTGCAGCAGGCAGAGAAAATATTGCCAGATTAAAAATTATTGGGGAAGAGTTTGGGGCTGGCTCCCCAAACAGCAGAGGACTGAAAAACCATGCAGCCCCCTGGCGGGTTTGGGGCAACCGCCCTCATTGGGAGGGTTCTGTGGGCCTCCCCTCTGTTGGCCAGACCCCTAGCAGAGAGTCGGATTGGCTAAGTGAGAGCCTCCAGAGCAGGTGCCCTTCTCAGGGCTGATCTTCCTCTTTCCCATTCACTGTGACTTTCTCTCTTTGAAGAGTCCAATAGACAATCTCCCAGTCAACCCCTTAGCCTCCTGCTAGATCAACCTTGGGGTGGGGGACAGGCAACAGGAGCACAAGGGACTGTACGAAACCAGCAAGTAAGCTCATCTGAGAAAGAACATTGAGAAACAATACCCTCCTTCCTCAGGAGGAAATCGACCTTCTCTCTCCATTGTCTGAATCTGTGCCCCTTCTACCTGTCACAGACACTGCTGGTATTCCTCACCCTTCCCCACTCCACTCCTACATCTGGCCAGCCGCTGTTACTTGCTCCTCATTTCTGGATTCACTGCATTTTCCCCAGTCCACTGTATCCATGTGCCCAGACATCTCAGGGCTTCGGACCAGCAAGACTCCCATAGAGCCCACAGCCTCACTCTCCTGTGTCACCTCATGCATCTCAGGTCCAGGCCTAGACTCTTCCTTGGGCAGCTGTTACCAGCCCAGCCCTGCTCGTGGCCTCAGGGCTGGTATTTTCCCATGTAAGCTGACTTGTCAATGCCTCCCACTTGCCTGACACTGGCTTCTGGGTCCGGAAGCAGTAGGAATGACTGGACGAGCTGAGGCCCTCTTGCTGTGGGACCAGTCATCTGCTTGAGTCATACTGAGGGCTGCTGTGCTCCCCATGATGTCATCCCACTGACTCTGAGTTCTTGGAGGACAGAGGAGGTGTTGGAGCCACAGTTACCTTCCCAGCACCTGAGCAAGAAGCTGACACAGGGAACACTTGTGGTTGGACACACGGAGAGAGAGTCAAATGGACTTTTACCTACTGGAGTCTTCCAGGTGACCCCTGCCCCAGCTTTACCCAGTGAAGCTCCATGACAATCTGGTCCTCACTACTTCCTGGTATTTCAAAAGAGGAGTCCAGTCGGCTCCACAATTTCTAACTAGAAGGAACATAAGAGGGTGTTTATGCAAATCCTTGAGGGCTAAAAGGTAGACTCTGGAAATATGGATCTGACACTCAGGAGAGGTGTCTAAGTTGCGGATATAGATTTGGGATCGTCAGAGGTTGACATATTTGTGGATGGGTTGCTGCTAGAGAGCAGCTATAGATTGTTTTTTTTGTTTCTTTGTATTTATTTATTCATTTATTTATTATTTTTGGTTTGTTTTTCCAGACTTCTTGGTCTCTTCCAGAGAGCATCTAGAGTTTTTTTCATTTTATTTATTTGTTTGTTTATTTGTGTGTGTATCTATGTATGTATGTGTATGTATGTCTGTCTGTCTGTCTGTCTGTCTGTCTATCTATCTATCTATCTATCTATCTATCTATCTAATCTATCTATCTATCAGTTTTGGTTTGTTTTTCCAGACTTCTTGTGTAAGAAAAATTAGTTGCAATCTAAGTTTTTGGATATTTGCAGTGGAAAGCATTCCTGATAGACTTAACACCTAAACTTAAATGTGCAAGATAGGGAAGAGGAGACAGAATTTTGAAGGTAGAAAGACACCCTAATGAAGACAAGTGAGATAAGGACTTTGGTAGAACGGCAAGTGCTTGGAGCATAATGAGTGGGGAGAATGTGAGGGACAAGAAGCTGTTGCCTAGACCATAATGAGCCTTAGAAATTACGTTTTGAGGTGTGGGCTTGATCCTGGAGGCAGTGTACAAGTGAGTCGCTAAAGGGTTTTAAGTATGGGGGCTAAGACAATCAGATTTATGATTCAGAAAGACCACTCTGGCTGCTGAAAAGAGCATGCTTCGGAGATTAAGCAGACTAGAAGTATGGAAATAAATTAAATGTCGTCGGCCCGTGCATCTTGGTTGTGGAGCAGCCTCCGCCACCAGTGATCGCGTGCAGAGGCCTGCCAGGGGTTGCCGCTGCGCTTTCCATCAGCCCACAGAAGCAAGAGCATAGCAGCCGTCCCCTCCAGCGGCTCACTTGCTCATGGCCACCCACCACTACTGTTGGCGCCTGCTGGCGTGGGGCCACTTGGGTTCCACTTCCAACAACAGCTCCTGTGGAAGTGATGAGTACCCTGGGGAAGCCATCCCCCACCACCCCGTCTCCCCAAGGCTGGTGAGCGAGCTTCTTTTTCAGGAAGTCCACTCTCCCGTTTACGGCCACAATGTTGGAGTCCCCAGAGCACTTGCAATCTCCCCAGGCTTCCAGCAGCATGATCACCTGTGACTTGGCTCAGGAGGCCACAAGGAAGCAATCTGGTGGCCAGCCCAGCAAAGCTAACGCCAGGTCCCCATCCTGGGTGGCCACCACCAGCCACCAGACTTCCAGAGGAGCTAGGCTATTTTGAGCCCCTTTCCCCACCCCACTTCCCCTCCCACTGCCTACACTAGGCAGGCTGCAGCAAGCAGAAGCGGTTGGGTTCTTTAATATCAAAATAGCAAAACACCAAAAAGGAACTTGAGAGAGCCTTGCTCTTTACTATTGTAGCCACACGCGAGCCTTCCTGACACCCCATAACCATATGCCTTGCACCAAATGGGAAATAAACGACAAGTTGCTAAAAAAAAAAAAAAAAAAGTCATAATTCAGATTACAGGAGTTTTGGTCTCTGGAGATGGAATTAAGTTAGCATATCCCCATTGTTAAGGGAACAGAATAGAAAAGACCAGGTGACTGAGGCAGTATTTAGTATAAGGAATGAGTCCTGTTTCTAGCTCACCTGGGTGGATGATAGCTCTTTATTGATGGGACACAGGAAGAACATTTGGAGGAAATGAGAAAAAGAGGTGCAGGCATAAGAGAGAATTTCCATTTCAGACAGTCTTGAACATTCTCTTCCAGAGCTAGTTTAGTCTTACTTTATTCCATCATCTGACATACAGTAGAACTGTGTGTGTGTGTGTGTGTGTGTGTGTGTGTGTGTGTGTGTGTGTGTGTGTGTGTGAAAGAGAGAGAGAGAGAGAGAGAGAAAGAGAGAGAGAGAGAGAGAGAGGGAGAGGGAACACATATGTTGGGGGATGGAATACACAAATAGAGGCAGGCAGACTGGGTAGAAAGCATGAAAAGTGTTTTATCAGGCAAAGAATTTGCCTTCCGGATGTTGAGCTACCCAAATCTGTGAATTTAGCGATCTGTTCTATAGTGATACATGTGAAAAAGCAGAGATGATCCCCATGTGATATTGGTGTGCCCACATCAGGTACGCATGGAAGTAGCAGTCAATTTGAAAAAGTGAGAAAGGCAGTGCACGTTTTTTCAGGACCAATCAGTAGGCTTTACGCCACCACATATGGGGGCTTGAACTCTTACCAGTGGATGGTACCTGCACTGCCGAGCTGTAGACAAGGAGCTGTATCCTTGTCAAGACAGGAAACAGATGGCACATTGAAAAAAGTAAGTTTCAAGAAGGGACTACAAAAGCATGAGCAGGGCTAAGGCAGCCAACGAGGGACAGCGAAGCCCAGACAACTAGCAACAATGGAGAGCTCTCACAGGCAAGGGGAGGAGGCATTTACTGGGACTCTGACAAATGTGGAACAGTGAGAGGGAGGTCACCCCAGAAGCAGCGGCATGTGGTAGAGGGACACAACCACTGCCAAACCAGAGTCCAAGAGTGATTGAGAAATAAATGCTCCTGTCCTTTCTCCTCCTGTCTTTTGCTCCTGCCAGTGCCTCTCATTGGTTGAACTCCTCTGGAAGCTAGAGGGCAAGGGGATCAAATGTGGCATACACAAAGGTCAGTTGGCTGGGGCCAAGAGCAGTGTGGAGAACAGAGGAGAGTGGGTTTGCAGGGGTGAAGGACCGTCCTCCCTTCGAGGGGAGGATCTCCAAAGTGAGGACTGAGAGTCAGAATTAGAAACTCAACTCAAATGAAATAACTAGAAAGGTCTAGCCGAGGAAAAACGGTAACTGGATTTATTTTGTAAATGTACTGGCTTAAACTGCAATGGAAAAAAATAATAATTTAAGCCTAGAAAAAAAAAAAGCAAACTGGCAACTAATGTGGAAACATTGTACATTCTCCTTTGAAAACGATAAAGAGTTTGAAAGCTGTAAAGAATGCCCGGAGCAGCAAAGACCCACATCTAGAGCTAAGCACCCGTGATTTCACAATCTCCAAACAGAAGTAGTACTCTGCAAGTTCTAGTTGCTAAGTGAAACTCTTCCGAAGATTTTTGATTGAAAGAGCCTCGTTCAATAGGAAGGTTTTAAATGTATCATGTGAGAGTGAAAAGGCTTCTCTTCCATTTCAGTTAAATGGGAGTTCGTTTTCATACGGTTTAAAGCTCTTTCTGATTATAGGCCACTGATCGTACTTGTGCCTTTAATTTTTCAGGGTTGAGAACTATAGCGCTAACGAAACGTGAAATGCTCTAGGAGCCAAGTTATATAAATAATTGGAAAAACAGGCGGTTTTGTTTTAGATTTCTCTTTTAAATACAAGCAAGAGGGAAACTCTCAAAATGTTCTTGGAACAACAAATGGGGCCCAGGTCACATAATATAAACCTCTCAATCCCAGAAAGACAAACTGTCGTTTGCTTGACAACTGGCTAACTACAGATCACTGGAGTAAAGAGAGTGAGTTTTCTCAAGGTGTGGCTAACAAAAGAATCTGTGAAGATGGATGATTTGGGAAATGGCCATCTTTGAAGAATTCTTCTGCCCACGGGTGAAATAAGTATGTGGAAATTTTGTTCTTGGATGGGGAAGTTTTGAAGAATCCTCATTCTATTTCAGTGGGCAAGAGCTGTTGATCGCAGAAAAGCACAGTGGAGAGGGGGTTTCAGTTAAAGTGATACCAACATTGCAAAGGGAAAAACTGATTTTTAAAATATTTTTGTTCAGAATTTGTACTCCTTAATGATCAAAAAAGAAAACGTGATAGAAATATTAGAAATGGGAAAATCATAGTGTAAATAGGAGAAAATAAATTAGGTCACATTAATATAATTCTAACATAATTCATTCCATAATTTGGGACTTTTGGGTGATTTTAAGAGACTAGTTACTGATCATTCATGATGTGCCACACACGTGATATTCATTGTATCATTTAACCCTTACCATCACCTTATCAGGGAGGTATTTTATAGATGCGGAAACTGAGACTGAGAAGTTGACTCATTCATGGTCACACTAAGTGGCAGTTGATTCATACCTAGTCTCACAGCAAAACTAATGCTCTTCCCACTGTACAATTCTGCTTCTCTGTCCTCAGGGAAGAGATTTTGTCATAGTATTTTTAAAATCTTAGGAGTAACCAGGTACTTGTGCTCTGCAGTTACTGCAGTTACCATGGAATAGTCTGTTAAGAAATGCAGATATGGCGTACTCATTTACAAAAACAGAACGCTTGTACTGAAATGGCAGTGGAATTTGCTGAAACTTGCTAAAGAATTGCAATTTTGCACATTTCTGTCATCTGGTTTTGTCTTATTTGGAAAATAAAAAAAATATCTGGAATCTTTCAAGAGTGCCAAGAAACTTCTTGAAAAGGGTCGGGCGGTTCTTGAATTGCCCTGAATATGTCGAATAACACACAAAGCTTGTTATAAATACATATGCTTGGTGCCCATCCCAGATTGTTGCTGTAACCAAAAGGCCACTGGGTGGGGGCCCAAGCACTACGGTGTGTCTGGAGTTCCTCGGATGATCCTGCTCATACCACTGGCTTAGGGGAGGGAAAAGGAAACCTGGGATCATCATTATAATCACTTGTGAGAGAATTTTAAAAATTCAGATTCCTAGGCTTCTCCCCAAACCTAACTTATCAAAGTTACCCTAGTGATTTTGATCACAGGCCAGGTATGGGTGGTCCTGGTTTGGGGGTTAGTGGAAATGAACCCTGGGCTTGTGAAGGTTTCTAATTGCGGAGGGATAAGCATCATCCAGGGGGAGAGAATTTTCAGTGTGGGCTTTATAAATTTATGACCTGATTCTTCGAAAACTCTAACAGTACTACAAAGAATGTGAGCTCACCCAAAAACTCATCCAACTTAAATAAGAATTAAATAAGCATAGTGCTTGACAAATCCTTTTTCCTCCCCTCCACTATTATTTATTTACATTTCAAGGAAGGCTATTTTCCTCGATATGCTTTGATAGCAACTTTTATTTGCTGAATTATCTGGCATATAAAATGAAAGCCCATCAAGACTTAGACAATATTTTCTAATACATATCACTGTATCTGTAGACTTTTTTCTCTTAAGTTTAGGAATAAGTCAGTTCATTTAAAGTCCAAAATCTATTCATATTAGGAATTGGGGTGTGCTTTGAGTTTTTGACAAGTCATTCCACAGCCTACAGTGCATACTGAGCATGCAGAGACATTCGGTTGGCCCCCAAATGCCGCACCCTCATCTTTCCTTAGTCATCTCACCCTTTAGAACCAAAGAATTTCCTCAGTGTTCCCCACTTCCCAGCCTTTACACATGCTCTATGCCTGAAATGCCTCCCCATCCCTGCATTTCTCCCAGACCGAAAACCACAATTCAGACGTCATGTTTGTATGAGCTCTTTCCTGAATCCCTAAGCAATAAAGCGCTCCCTTCTACTTGCAGGATTTCCTTTTCTTTATGTATTAAAATGATGTTTACTTTTCTATGTTGTCATAAAATCCAAGCAGGTAGGCAATGTGTCATATTCAACCTGCACCACTGAAAAGTTTAGTGTCTTGAGTGAGAAACATTGCAACATAAAACAAAGCACCTAATAGGTACTCAGTGTTTGTTGAAGGGATGAATGCTGGGTTTTAAAAATGGAGGAGCCAAATAAAGACATCTTCGTATGACAGCATGTCAGAGAATCTCTCCGAATAGTCCAGCAACATTTGTGTTCCCATAGTGAAAGGCAGACAAGTGTTGTAGGCTTTGGAGCTAGACTGACGACCTGAGCTCAAATCTTTGCTCTGCCATTGCAGTGTGACGCGGGGCAAGTTATTAATGCCATATGCCTTAAATTACTAACCTACCTCAAAATTACTGCCCTCCTCAAAGTGTTGCTGTAAGGCATAAATGGGTTCATACATGTAAAATGCTTAGAGCCTGGCACATAGTAAATGCTCAAAAATGTCTGCTAGTGCTATTTCTAAAACGTAAAAGGTGCAAAGCTGGTTTTCTTCTCAAGAAACCACCAACCAAGTGGGGAGAAATGGCAAGAATCTGTGAAAGATGTAACATACAGCAGAAAAATTGAGTTTTAAAAGTCAAACAATTAAGTACTGATGAAATAAACACACCATCTCCTGGGATGACTATTTTAAATAAAACTACATTCATCTCTATGTTCAGGTTCAGGTTTTGTTCGTTCAAAAATAAAACCAAAAAGCAGACTTACTAGGTTGAGTCATATGAAATTATCTTTATAGGTCAAAGACTATAGAGCATTTTTATGTGGTTCAAACCTAACACTTTCTAGTTACACCTCCAAAACATCTTTGGAGGATACCTAATTCAACCTCACAAAGCTATAACATAGAAAACTAAGGTAAATGCCTAAGAGACTCTTGAGATAGATATTTCAAAGAGAGTTAGAATATTTGTATATTTTAATGAATTCAGAAAAATCTCCACTGCCTTTCTCTTGTGTAAAATTACGGGTATTTCTGTGATCTGTGGCAAAAATAAAATAAAATAAAAAATACATTTATAGCTTTATTCCTCTGATTTCTGGCCGACAGTAGAGTTAACTCATACTTATCACTATTATGTTTTTTCTATATATCTGAGAGCCATCAACTTGCAAAGGAAAACATGAAATTTAACTAATGTTACTCAAAATTTTCTTTAAGAAAATCAAAGGAATTATTTAACAATTTTGTACAACTATGCTCAACTGACAAAGGTAATTTGTTTAAGAATCTTAAGGATAGCAGAGATCTATGTTAAGAGGGTGCCACCATAATACAAATCCATTCTAAGGCTAGAAAATGCTTAAAGATAAAAATTCAATAAGAAAATATTTCATATTTCTTTTATCATCAGACTGTTAATTTAATTAACTCATTTCTACATCGAGTTCCTTTCTCTAGTTTCTCATGCAAAAGGCTAGAGAGTTTTTCTCAAAATAGAGCAAGTCAGTGCTAATTGTTTCAAGTCAGGGCTTGGAGTCATCTTAGAAGAGCATGCTTGGCCATTTAGACTCACCTGTACCCCAGCCAGATGCTCTCTTGTTTTATACAGCCAGTCTCTATTACTAATGAATGATCCCCTTTATAATTACTTAACATAGAAACTACTACAAGTGTACCTTTAAGTTAATATGATATCATTCAATGTGGAGGACTGTGGCTGGAACCTCATGACACCCTGGCAGTCTCCTCATACTGTTTTTAGAAAAGAGGAAAACCACCTCATCACAGCAAATACATAAAAATAATACTTTAACAAAAAGTGTTCATCCTATCTGCTTCCCCTAAAATGCAGTGTAAGAAACTTAGAATTAAATTAAATTAAGATAGGAGAAGTAATGAGTACACCTGAAAAAAGTAAGACATGTAAGTGAGGACTGCTTCCTATAATTCTAACCAGATTATCTCACTGGTAATTCTCAGTATAATTTTCAGGACAATTATTGTAAAAATACGATAAATACTAAAATGGAAATATAGGGATTCATTTATTACTTTTTGGTTTACAAACAAAGGCACCCAATAATGCTTCTATTTACTTCTTATAAAAGATTATCAATTTACATTTAAAACAAAAAGCCAAAAACTCTGAACCAGTTCCTATAAACACAAAAAAAGGGGAGAAATAAGATTTTTTTCCTCCCTGCTTCCAAGCTTTATTACACAGACTCAGAGACTGTTTATTTTATACCATCCTTAAGTCAAAGAACATATTGCCATGCTTTTCTGTGTTGAATTTTAGGACATAGTAATGTTGCCAGGTCAAATTTCAATACAATTACAGTGACATCACAAGTGACAGATGCATATGCCAGAACTATAAGACTCAAGAGTGAAAAGGGGAAAAAAAACAAATGTTATACAATACAGCTTTATCAAATGAATTAAATATTAAATTTATTTAATAGGCTATCCTGTTAAAAATTGAGTTTGTGTAGAAAAAAATATACTCAAACAGAACTAAAAACCATGTCTAGCAAATGACGCAAACAGAAATGATTTCCAAAATCTTTAAATTCAAGTTATACTTGAATTCTAGTTAGTGAGGATTAACAATCTATACGTACTTTATGCTAATTTTAAAACTTTAAGTTCTGCAATGACATGTTAATTTATTCATCAGCTTTCTTTTGACAACAGAATTCTAAACAAACACACAAAATTAATGCAGTGGCCTCAGTACACTCCCAGTCGGCATTTTTTAAAATTAGATTATAAGAAAAATGACACAGATCAAAAGACATACACTCCATATGTATTTCACATGCCTACTGAAGATGTACCTGGTTCTTTTTCAAGATACAAAGGCAATTCATCTAATTCTCAGTACATTTGGCAGAAGTATAAAAATCATACAAATATGAGCATGTTTTCAATACATTATGGAAATGTATTTGGAGAGATGGAGCACTCAATGTACAGAGATCTATAGTTAATTACGTGGGCCACTTTAAGTCAAAGGCATCACCATTTATTCCATCTTTAGACACTGTTATGGTCTCTCACACCTTATACAAGGTATGGTCCTAGACCAAAGACTTTTGTATCATTCCAAAGAATACATATGTATTTATATACATATTTCTTTTAAAATAATGCTGAAAAGTTTTACTGCAGAAAATCTGGCTTCAACATGGAAGCATTTTTCCTTTTCAAGATTACACACCTGCATGGAAGAAGGTGATTTCTTTTACATTTAGTTTTTTCACAATAACAAAATAAACTTCTTATACATTACATTTAAATTGACAAAGAAAATTCAGATGTAAAGTTCTATGTAACTTCTGTACTGTGAACGGATCTCATTAAACATATTCAAGATACACTGTTGATGATTTAAATATATTACAACTTGAGCAGCTAAATTAGAACATGTTATGCTGATCAATCTGTTAAACCAAATATATGTTAAAACAGTAAGGAGAATTAACTACTATTAAGGTTTAAAGGGAATTATAATGTATCATTAAAATATACATTAATTTTCTTGCTATTGCTTGTTTCTATAATGTATTTCTTTCTAAAGCTAAAACCACATGCAGAAAAAATAAATATCTTCAAACTCATTCAAGAGTTTGCTACTTTATGTGGTATGTAAATAGTCTTTTAATTTTATACACATTATTTTATGCATTATTTTATTTTTCTTGAAGAAGTTCAGCTCTCGAGGTCAAAAGTTAGTATGCGTTTACACATGTGAGAACATTTTCTTAATGTTATAACTACCTGCAAATACATTCTTCCATAATAATGCACTCTCAGTTTTCACTGGAAAGATAACATAAGCCTTTTAAAAGCCTTATTAATAAAATTTATAAAGGGAGGAGAGCACAAGTACGGTGAATCCCTCCTCAACCCCGCCCCCCCACCCCCATTTGCCAAAGTCTCAAGAAATCCTCCAGCTTAAAAACATGAACAACATCTCACAGGATTTTTATTTGTCATAATGTGAACAAAAAAAATGTATCCTAATTTTTGATGCCAAGTCTTACTGAATTCATTTTCATTTTCCTTCAAAAAACACATAGCATATGTTGATATGGATTTTCAAGCCCATTTAGATCTATTAGGATCTTTAGAATAATTATAGCCTTCTGATTATGAAAGCAACTGATTGCTTATAGAAAAATGATATGCATGAGACCTCTAATCAGAGAAAGAAAAATGAGAACACATCTTTCATGTCTGAGACCACTCGATAACTTACAGGATGATGTGAAAATAGTTTGGCTATAACTTGAACAAAACTAAAACCCACATCGACTGATGAAAAAAATTAAACATTGAAGAATCAAATATCTACCAACTTAGCTTGTATTCCTGTCCAAATAAATGCTTTCCATTGCATTCAATATTAGAATTAGAAGTTCACTATATGTTAAGGCATATTTTAATTAATATGTTCCAGAATTGCACAGTTATACTGGTCAGTGTTCCTATATCCCCACTCCTACCCTCACCCCACCCCTTTTCCCGAGGGATCGAAATATTAAGTCATGGTTTTGGTGGCTATTGCAGAATTGAGATGGCATACCACAGTGTGTTCACTAGATTTTTAAGAGCATAAACATTAAAACGTTACATAAAATGTACCATAATTTACTCCACTCTCTGATCTAAGATGGTTTAATGTCTTGACAAAAGATGACATGACTTAAGTACATTTTACGTTTTGTGCATTTAGACCACCATATGCATAGATGTTCTAATGCTAAATTCTTGTCTTCAGTATCTCATAGTGCTGGATGCTCGGAAGTATGACAGAAACTTGTAACACAGACTAACCACAAAGTACCAGATGTTTCTTGCCATTTGTGATCTTGCAATAAAAATACGCCAGATCAGGATTACAAGGATAGTATTGAAACCGTAACGTATGTTCCTCAACCTGGAAAGTAAATCGAGAGATGTATTAAACAAAATTTTTCTGGAATAAAATATTGTTGGAAGAAAGATAATTAATACTGTTTTTAATATAATTAAAGGTCAAATACATATTCATTTGAAATTAATTTAAAAAACTAGAAGTTCTTAATTTAGAAAGTTAGCAAAAGGCAAACTTGACTGCATACTCTGGACAACAGTCCATCCAAAAATGTGTTATTTCTATTAACAATGAATAATACAAAACTTTTTATATCAGTATGTTTGGGCTGCAAATTTATTCATTCAACAAGTGTTATTGAGCATCCTTCTGTGTGCCCAGCACTGTGGCAGTCTGCAAGTATACTGTAGGTAAAACAGACATGTCCCTTACATGTCTAGAGATTCCTATCTAATTTTAAAAGGTTTGTTCATTACATACATCATCACTACAGACAAAATAAACATTTTTTTGACATCTTAAGCTGTTTACAAGTTGTCAGACAAGTGAACTTACTCCCTCAGTTACAGTTGACAGTCACATGACCAAAGGCCACTGGACAAGAACTCATGTGTAAATGAAAAGAAACATGGCACTAACTCTAGATAGGAGGACTCTCCCATTCTCAAAGAGTAACTTGCTCGTTATCTTGCTCAAGTTTCAAAACATTTTCAACATTTCTGATGGTGTTAGAAAGGAAGACAAAGTTTTAGATGTGCAATGCTACATACATTCCATTAATTTCAATAGGTGGTGCAAAATAGGACTGCAACATATGAACAATGGGTGTAGACAAGAGAGCTTTGAATTCGATGTCAAAAGGTCATTGTTCTAGTTTGTTCTATCACTTAATACAGTATGACCTAGGAAAACACAACTTCCCTAAACCTCAGTTCCTCATCTATACCACTAACTGCCCTGCAAAGCCTCACAGAGCTGGGAGGCACGAGAATAATCTAAAAGTCTTGAAAACTGTTATAAAAATTGTATTAAATAAGCTACAAATAAAAGAGATTACTATTTAAAATTTTAACTGTATCTCAGAATGATGAATAGTGATTTTTCACCTTCTGTTTTCTGAGGTTTTTTACAACTCTATTTTATAAACAAAAAAAATTTCCATGCTGTATCATGTATTATATCCTTTTCCTCTTCTAAAGATGTATTTGACTAGAGTAAAAAACATTTTAAATAAATAAATTACCTCCAGTTTAAAATATATTTTTTATTTTTTCCTAATATCTTTACTTCTTAAGTAAATATGATAGAAGATTATAGTTATTTTTAAAACTGAATACAGTTCAAAGGAACAGCATAAATTGATGAAGATATCATGTTTCAACAATATTAGGCTAAATCGATACTACTACAGTTCCAATCCAAAGGTAAGCACTTTTCGTAAATATAATAGATTGTTAGTGGTATCTTTCATTCGATATACCAGCTATTTCACAAGAAAGACAATAGGAAATCACACCCATGTAAAACTTACTTGTTCAGATGTTTTCTAGCTGCAGGGAGGCCAGACAT
>NW_011889021.1:1360681-1383786 GCF_000151845.1 Pteropus vampyrus | reverse complement strand
TAAGTATTAGTCCTTGCATTGTCCAAGAAAAGGTGGAACTATCAATATTATATTAGACCTTGATAAATTAAGGAAGGATGCTGTCATCTCCAAAGTAACCTACTAAAACACCTGAAAAATATATTTCTATGTAATTAATACAGATGGTAAAATATGAAATTGTAAAGATAACCTCAAAGAAAGTAAAAAAGAAAAAGAACTTAAAGCAGGTGAGGCAAATAAAAAGCACTAAGAGTAAGATTTAAGTCCAAAATTATCAGGAATTACATTATAGATTAAATCCTCCAATTAAAAGTAAAAAATGGCCAGACTGGGAAAAAAAAAAAATCCATATGTTATTTACAAGAGAAATATCTGAAAGTTAAGAATACAGAAAAGCTGAAAATAAAAGAATGGAGAAAGATAAATCTTTCCACCAGCAATGTATGAAAACGCCTATATGCCCAAGGCCTCACCAGACCACGTTGACAGTTTGCATTTTTGCAACTCTGATTAGTAAATATCTCGGTCTAGTTTCAATTTGTATTTATATATTTTTATGAGTGAAGCTGAGTTTTCAAATGGTTAAGAGTTATTTAAGAATTGTTTTTCTGCAAACTTCATCTCTCTAGTATTACTACTGACATTTTTGGCTATTGCTACATAAGCTTTTTATGTAATGCAAAATGCATGCTAACATCACACTGAGATACCACTACACACCAACCAACGTGGCTAAAATTAAAACTTAAAAATGCCAAATGTTAGGGAGGATCTGGATTAAAAGGAACTCTCGTATTCTGCCACTTGGAATGTAAACTGTTACAACCACTTTGGAAAACTGTTGGGCATTATCTACTAAATGAACATACAAATACTCTTTTTGACTCAGCTATTTTATTTCTAGATATATATCCTAAGCAAATGTGTGCACATGGTTCACAGAATTATTCCCAATAATAACTCAAATGTCTATCAACGAAAGACTAAAAATACTATATGGTATCATTCGTGTAAAGTCAAAAATAGGTAAAACTAGCAGTTAGTGTTAGAATTCAAGATAGAGTTAGGAGGAGGTAGTAATTGGGAGGAGTTATGAGGAAATCTTCTGAAGATAATTTCTATTTCTTCACCTGGGTGCTCATTTTCTAATGATCCATTGAACAATAGGTGTTGTGCTTTGGGATGTGGAGTGGGAGGGTAAAGGTGGAGTGGGGGAAAGTATGGAATCAACAGAAGCCATAAATCTTTCAACCTGAGATTATCTGCAGGACCCTAGTAACAGACTGTCTGCTTTGAAGGCTACAGGCAGAGAGGAAGACTGGCTATAAAGTCTATGGCCCCATAAGTTAAGGAGTCTTATAGAATACCCCAAAAAGTTTTATCCTCAGAGCAAGGGTAAAAAAGAAGTAAACCCACCACACACATCAGTGGGCAGAGAAACAGCACACCTGAAAACTTTTGTCATGCAGAACCAGTAGAATGGACTAAAGCTGCAATATGGTAGCCGTAAGCTACATGCGCCTTGTGAACACTTGAAATGTGGCTAGCCGGAACTGACATGTGCTGTGGAGTGCAAAATGCACACTGGCTTCCCAAGGCTCAACGTGAAAAATACAAAGTGAAATATCCTCTAAATAATTTTTTAAATTTTAAGTAACTTTTAAATTTCTGTTCTAATTATATATTATTTTGAATATACTGAGTTAAATAAAACATTATTAAAAATTTTTTTTTAAGTGGGGAAAGGAAACTGGTACTAGGAAGAGGAGGAAAACAAATCTCCTTTAAGAAATTGTAATCATGATCCAGTCCTACAGTCTATTTAACTGAATTATGCTAATAACCTAATCAGAGATTTTAAAGTCTTGGCTTGTTAATGCCATCTAGCTAGTTAATACTAGCGATTGGAAGCAAAGGTAAATCCTTATTAGAAAACTGCAATTTCAATGCAGGCTTCAAAAAATTCCCACAGATATCCTCAAGAAATATAAATTTATAATTAAACACTAATAAAAAAATGAGGCGCCATAGTGAGACCCAGCTCAAACAAGATAGCAGATAGGATGCTGCACAGCCCGTAGAAGTGTGAATGCTCAGAAATAGAATTTAAAACAATTATGTTCAAGATGTTTCAAGAAAAAATTCTTAAGACTGTTTAAAAAATGTTTCTAAGGTTTGAAAAATAAACTGAACTTCTAAAAATGAAAATATAAGGACTGAAACCTAAAATTCAGTTGGGTAGTACCACAGAATTTTAATAAATTATCTACATTTCAGGCCAGAATGAGATACAAAATATAAAATATAAAATGAGAGAATGATCTAACATATACTAAAATTTCACAAGGAAATACAAATGATGAAGCAGCAACATTTGAAGTAATAATGGCTAAGTATTTTCCTGAGTTGCTAAAAGATATCAAACTTCAGATGCAGGAAGCCTAACCAAAACAGGATAAATTAAAAAAAAAAATTATACCCACACTCACAGTGAAACTGTAGAACACCAAACATAAAGAAAAACTCTCAAAAAGATCACCTGTAAAGCAGCAGTTTTACAAGTTAAACTGACTTAACAGCAACATAAACATATGACAACAAAGTTATCTTTAATGTGCTGAAATCATGTTACAGAAACAAGGTCGAAATATAAAGACATGTCAGACAATCAAAAATCTAGAGTTTACAACCAACAGACAACCTACTAAATCATATTCTAGTATTCTGGATATATTTCAAGAGGAAAGAAAATGATCCAAAAGAGAAGATGATAGCAAAGACATTGGTAAATATATAGTTAAATCTAAATAAAACTGAACAAAATAATTATTTCTACTTAAGAGATTTAAATAGAGAACTAAAGTAATGTATAACCATATAAGTTAGTGGGGTTGGTAATCACAGCTAAAACATTTAAGGTCCCCGATATCATTGAGGGAGAAGCTAGAGAAATTGCTTAATTTAGACTTTGTTAGGTATGCTCGTTAAAATATCTAAGGTAATCTCAAAAAGAACATACACACAGTTTAAGTTTCAAACTAACAGAGGGAGAAATGTGGAATGATAAAAAGAAAAAGAGTATGTGAAAAACAATTTCTGAGAGGTTTTTCTTAAAACTCAAACAAAACGAAGTATTTGGACAGTGTGCAGTGTGGGGGCGGGGGATGCATAAAGAAGTCAAAGCTCTCTTTGAACCTGACATTAAAAGAAAAAAGAGAAATAACATTTCGATCATACTTAAAAAAATATCTCTGCCACTCTTGAATACTTACATTATAAATTCTAAGGTAAAGCAATTTTACTTCATCACTAACAATTATGACTGAAGCTTTAATGACTTTCTTGCTGCCTAACAGTTGTGGGAAATATCCAATTATTTCTCAGGTTGCCAATGGCTGTCTAACTATACTACTTATTTTCTATTATAAAACAGAAAATACTTGCCTTTTTATCTTCAGGGTTTAGTTGATTCATTAACATATTGACATTGTCAGTATTCCAAACCCAAGAATTACTTGTGAAATATTCAAGAAACACCATAGCTTTGTGAAGACGAGTTATTGTTTTCATCATCCTGTGTTATAAGAAAATGACAGATTCATATTTTGCATAGATTAGGAAAAAATCTCACCACCACCCAGAGTACCAGTTTCTACACTGAGACATTAACAGTAAAATTATAATACATAATTCAATAAGTGTGCCAAACCAGCACATAGTAAGAGTATTTCTGTACTTTGAAAGAATATTTCATAAATCCAAAATGAAAAATAAATTTTTAAGCAGCAGCAAATGAAATTAACATTATCTAAACAGAGTTCTGCTGATATATAAAATTTTCAAAGGAAATACAATACTTTAAAGTCAAATTTTCTACATATAATACTAAGCAATAAATGGATTCAATAAGAATTTCCTTGTACTTTTTTTTCCTTAAACCACATTTTAGTTCAGTTGCAATTACTAAGATTTCTTATGAATTCATAATATATTGTTATATTATACAGAAATATTCATTTGCCATTTAGTCAACTCTATATTTTTAAATAACTTTCTCTTTTAACACTGACAGGTACCACTCTTGATTATCTGGATGTGCCATGAAATCAATGACTCATGCTGAAAACTTTCTAATATATTCAGTCATTTCCCCAAATCCTCAAATATCCATCTTTATAGAAATTAAGGGGCTTTGAAATTTTATTTCTTTTTAAAAGGGTAATTGGCCTTAATCTTTAAATCTGTCATTTTATATATCACGGCTCACTGTAAGTCATTGATATCATAATGTTAACCCAAGCAGTAACATCTATACAGTAACAATTATCTATGATAAGTAGGGAAAAGGAAGAAAAAACTTTTTGAAACAAAACATATATCAAAAATTCCTAACCTCTGAAAAAGAGAAAATTATTTGTGGAGAAATATTTAAAAAGAACTCAATTTATATTCCCCACAATAATGATTAGCATTATATGTAGTTTAGAGTCCCAAAAGTTGGAGCTTTAGAAATGGGGGAAAATTAGAACATTAGAAATGTGTGGGGGTGGAGGAAATCAAAATAGTAACACAGTTAGCTAAGCAGTTTTGACGACACATTCAATACATTTAGAAAGAAACCCTGAATCCAGACTACTGAGATAAAATGAAGATGGACTATGTAAAGAAAAACTGTGGTTCATGCAAGAAAGCAATTACAAAATAAAATCTCCATTAAACACAAAAAGAATTATTGGACATCAAAGGCTATATTTGAACAAAAATAGTTCATATAGATAGAAAGCACTTGGTGAGAAAAAAGACACATGCCACTTTTAGAAAGAAGATTAAATAATTTTTTTTCTAAGAAAAACAAAATAACAAATTTGTAATTAAATCAATATCAACTATCACAGCCAATGTAGTATACCTGAACCACACACATACACCTATTTGGTTAACACAGTTTTCCAACATATATCTTATTAAGAAGTTTTTCTTCCTAACTCCTTTTTTGCTGACGATTCTCACCTAGTCTTATCTTCAGATTCATTCCAGTAACAGAATTACCCTAAAACCAATTATTGATTCAGCCATTCAAAAATAATTACAATAAAAATTACAGTGGGAAAAGGAAATTTGAAAGGCCATATATGTGTAAAGTTCGCAGAATATTTATTCAAACCTATGGGAGATAAAAAGAAACTTAAAACTTTGCACATTACTCTGGTTAAACATGACATAAGAACAAATGCCTGGGACAACACTGCCATATATGTTCTGTGTATTTATTCTTTATAATGGTAACCCATAAAAAAATAATCACAATTCTTTAGAGTAGGGCAAGATCTTAATGGTCATCTAGTTCAGGGTTAATCAACCTCAGCACTACAGACATTTTGGGCCAGATAATTCTTTGTGGTATGGGTCTGTCCTGTGCATTTTAAGATACTTGGCAGCATCTCTGGTCTCTACCAACTAGATGCCAGTAGCATCCCTCCTCCAGTTGTGATAACTAAAAACATCTCTAAATATTGTCAAATGTCCTCTGAGGGGGCAAAACTGTCCTCTGTAGAGAACCACACAGATTAAAAAAAAATAATCAGGTTCAGAGAAGTTAAGATAAAGAGAGTTAAGCTGAATAACCATAAAAAAGGACATGTAATAATTTTTTAATGTCATTTTTAACAGTGAGGATATATACATTTCAAGAGCAAGAGTGAATAATTTATACTGCTTCTATATGCAATATCATGCATCCTACCTCCTAATGACTATTAACTAGAAATCTGTATGATGCATATGAGTTGTGCTTTTTATAATTATATCGATATAAAGCAAGTCAGATTTTTATCTAGCTGACACTCAGAATAATGTAAATGAGCAAAATGGACACAATAAATGACATAATTGTCATTTATGCATTCTAAGTTTAATGCAGAAGTAAGTATTATACTAAGGCCCCAATGTAAGGTATAAAGCCTAGTTATTATCTTGCCCAGTAAATACCTGAATAAATTAAATAATATAAATGATGACTTTGTATTTAACATTTATAAAAAGTGCCTAAATAAAAAACCTTTACATCTCCCAAGAATCACTCCTTATTTTATACTTAGAAAGCCTCATACAAGACAAACCTCAGATAAGCAAATTCTCTACTTGACGTTTCTTATTTGGAGCAGATTTTAATTTCGAAAGGTAGCTGCAATATTATCTCCCATCCTACATGTTCACCTATAATATCACCTTGATTATCTTCCCATCATGGAGTGGCTCTGAGACTACATAAAGATGCCTAGCCACCCCAGCTGCTCTGTACCCTTCCTCTCCTTTCCACTACCTCCAGTGTGTTCCTGGCTCCAGTCTCTATTTTACTGCAACCACTTGAAAGACTGAGCCAGAATCACACAGCCAAATCCTTCTAGAATTTCCTGACCCACAAAAATCATAAGACGATTGCTGTTTTAAGATACTAAGTTTGAAAGGATTTGCCACATAGCACAAATATCATAGGAACAGATCTTAGTACTGGGAGTATGGGGCTGCTGTATATAATAAAAATCTAAAACATGTACTATTGGCTTTAGGATCAGGTCATAGATAGAATCTAAAAGGCCCTTGAGGAGACACTGGTGAAATCTGGAAGGACCAAGAAAAGAATTTTAGTGGAAGGCTTAAAGGGCTTTAATAAACCCATTGGGTGGGGCCTTAAAGGAAAGTGAGAAAAATACTGTTGGGAGTTGGAAAAACAAAACTGTCACCTGTGTTAACATGGAAAATAGAAGCTGTACCTAATAAACTTTATGATCTAGCCAAGAAGATTTGCCCAAAGAGGACAAAGATGATCTTTAAAAAATGAACTATTTGTCTGAGCGGAATTTAGGGAAAATGTAAAGTGCCAGCCAGAAATTCTTTAAAAAATGGCTTCTGAACATAGGTCAAATCCAGAATGCAGATGTAAAATTTTTTGCTAAGACCTCGGGAATATCTAAGGTATAAATGGATAAAGGGAAGAAATAAAATGGAGTCACTATAGTCAAGCTGCTAAATTACTAAAATTGAGTAGGTTGGGGCATGAGCAAACAATCCTATTCTTGTTCTAACTAGCCTGGGAACTGAAACTATTGAACTTCCCAGTCCTATGTCAATGCATAGATATACATCATTTCCTTGACTGTCAAAAGCTAGACTTACACCAGACCTCCAGATAATCCTGATTAGCCCTTTAAGGACTCACATATCCAGACCACCTCACATCCACCTAACATCCATTATCCAGACCATAAGACGTGCCTAGACCTCCTGGCACCCATCCTCCAGGCCAACTGGCATTCATCAACCAGACTGACAGACATGTGACTAATAACCATCCTGGACCAATCTTAGGGCTAAAAATGCAGGACTGATTCTTCTCAAGAATGTACTTTTTATTATAAGAACTTGACTATTCTTTCTTCTTTGGAAGAAATACTCTGGTACTGCCTAGTTGTGTTTCTGGTGTGCAAACCCTAAAATCTTTGAATTACCTTTATCATGTCTCCAGATTCTTTTTGAGTTAATTCAACGTACCTCATAGAACTTTTGAAACAAAAAGCTTGCTCCAGATCTTAAAGAAATGTCTCCTAGAAACCCTATTGTTTAAGAGACAGGATCTAAGAGTCCGGTCTAGGGATCTAGGATCTAAGGGTACTGTCCCCAAGTAATCTTATAAAGAACCCAAGACAGAGAAAAGCATGTCTCAAAGAGATGTGTGGGTATGGCTTTGGTCTAATGTAGTAGATTGTTTAAAACAGATACACAGGAAATCCACACAGTTTCAAGAGGAATCGTATCAGATACTTAAAGGGACAGAGACAGTACAAAATGAAAAGAGACCTTTGGATCAAGGCTAGCAAACCAGAGCCTAAGGGCCAAATCTGTTTTTGTAAATAAAGTTTTATTGGAACATAGTCTTGCTTATTCATTTACATATTGTCTATTGATACATAGTTAAGTAGTTGCATGGTAGAGGCTACAACAGCGTAGTTGAGTAGTTGTAACAGAAACCATACAGCCCTTTATAGTAGTTAATTCTTGCCCTGGGGACTCCAAACCTTTCGTGGGCAGGAAGTAGGTTAAGAACGCTGCTCAGTTGTGAGCTCAGGCCATTTTTTTTTAATGAAAAAAGATGGATGACTCAGAAGGCAGCCACCAGGAGCCCCAGAGAACTCCTAGAGAGTAGGACTGAGCCCTAAATAAGAAACAATCGACACATACCCAGCTGGAATTTAGAACTGTTATGGACTAGTGATTGCTGTGTGCCTCCCATTTTCTCTTTTTGAACAAGATTGTCTAAAGTCATGTTCCTATGCTTGCCTCACTATCATATACTGGCTGCATGGACCAGCAGGTAACTTACTGCTTTAATCACAGGTTTTCAGACCAATACCTGAGGAATTATAACTCCAAAACCATTCCTAAAGAGCCTCATCTATCGTTGCACCAAACACTGGCTTCAAGCTGATGGGGGAAGAAACAGTGTACTTTCTATGTGGGAGGAATATGAATTGTTGTGGCTAGAATGCTGACTGTAGGAGATTACACTTCTCAAAAATGGCTGCAACAGTACCTTTCATCTCACTTATCCATATGTCACATGATCTTGACCATTCTCTATGTCTCCTTTCCTTGAATCTCAGCAGACTTGTGGCCTACTTGTGACTAAAAGAATGAGGTGGCAGTAGTGCTCTATGACTTTCCTAGGTGGGTCACAAAATGCATGCAAGCTTTCACCCAGCCTGCTGAAATATTTCTCCTTGAAGACTGCAGTTGTCATGTAAGCAGTCCAATTCCCCTAAGGCTACCAATGGTCCTTGTAAAGAGACTATATGAAGAGATCCTGACACTATATATAAAGAGACAGCAATATTACCTGTTCCACTGAACGCCTCCCTTTCACCTCCATCAGACCATAAGAACATGAGAGATCCCCAAGCCAAAACTGCCTAGCTGATTCATTTCCAAATTCCTGATCCTGACACAAATAAACTGAAATAATAAAATGACTGCTGTTTTAAGCCACTGCATTTGAGATGACTTGTTATGTAGCAATATCTAGTATAAATTATTTAATAAACTTTAGTTCTTCACTTATTTTTTAAGTTTACTAAGCCCCCTTTTCTCTGTAAGGCATTGTGATATGCTTAACCCGTTTGACTTTTCTGACCTAGTTTTGACTTTTCTGTTGTAACTTGCAACAACTTTATTAATATCAAGAAAGCATATTACCATTATTCAGAAATTTACTTCTGCTTTTCAGCCACAAAAGAATGCTGCCAATGACAAATATTGCACGTTTCAGATCATTCTAGAAAATCTGAAAATAACTGATATATTTTAGATCTTTTTTCCATTAAGTATTTATTTCTTTACCTATTCTAAAGTTGTTTAATTCAACACCTTTCATGTATTTCAATATTTATGTAGATTTAGAAACAAAACAGACAACTGAATCCACAGAAAATCCTTACAATTCAGATCCTGATATACTACAGCTGGCAGATACCTCACTTTTATTTTGTGAGCAGTTAATGGAAGTTCTAGAATCAACATCTTCTTTATACATAAATACTCAAGTTCTGAACTCTCCAATCAAAGGCTCCACTGTAATGTCAATATAGTTAAAAAAAAAATTTATAGTACATTTCACTATAATTGTGGTAAAGACAGGAGGACTTCAGATTTGTGGGGTTTCAATAAAAAAGAAAGAAGAGAGAAAAGCTATAAAACTATAAGTAGAAAGTTTTCTATTAGTTAACTTTTTAAAAATATATTTTCAACCTAGAATATTAGTCAAAAACTATAATTACCACATTATAAGCTGAATGGACAGCTGAGATAATTCAAGCAAATAATTTTCTAGAAGCATCCTATGTTTTTTCATATAAAACTGCACAATTTACTTAAAGCAAAATATTTCACTTTTAATCCCTTATGAACTATCCTTCTGTTTTTAAGGGGAAGAGGGCTCAATTTCAGCTTATAATAACAATGACAACCTTGATGTTGGACATTTCCTATATTATGGGATTTTGGAAAATCAATGGCCCAATAAGATGAGAATTACAGTTAGTCTCCCCAAACATCCCCAATTTCTAAGAAACGTCTTAGCATCCTGATTGTGATTGTGGTCAGTTTAGTTTATTGTGGTTAATCAATTTAGTAATTCTAAAGGTAAAGCTCATGCTAGCGGCTTTTTGTCTCTCTAGCAAGCTTCCACCACCTTACCAATACATAGTGTATTTACTGCTATTCTTCTTACCACGGTTTCTGACCTGTCAACCTGAGTGCAAGATCGAGCAATAATGCAGGTACTGTATGTCTGACACCCTTCGAATAATGAAGCAATAAGTTGTTGGTATAAAACTTAATACTGGGGCGCCTTATTACTTGATTTAAAGGATTCATCTTGAAGCAATGAATTAGATAATATCCTGCAGGAAAAATAAGCGTCAAAGCATTTTGCATGTTATTTGTTATTCAGCAAAAATACCTAAAGTTAGACCTAGAAGTCAGCACATGACAATAACTTATCATCCGAACTTTAGAATAAATTAGACTGAATTACAACACTACCTTTGCTTTTCTGATAAAGTCTTAAATTCAAGAGGCTTCTCATTCACAAAAGGCCATTAAGTCTTATCATAAGCATAAACAAATACAGAGTTAATATGCATTTTAGTGTAAGCACGTGTTGTTTAACAGTCAGAGGAACAGATAAGACAGAGCTAGTTACCATTACCTTGGGCTTCTTCCAGTCATCCTGAGGTAGATATCATACAGGAATGCTGGCGCCTTATGGCTTACAGCAATCCAGTACTGATATAAAAGGTGATTGGAGGTTAGATTTACATTGGGCCGTCTGAAGGCCTGTTCGAGAGGATTCCTCTTGAAAGTGGAAATTACATGGTATTCTGAGGAAGAAAAGTTGTGTAACAGCTTTGATAATAACCATGTAATGAAGGTTTGAAAAAGAAAATGTTTTACAAAGCAAAATATTTTACCAAAGATGTCAGAGTTCGCTCATTTAGAAAACAAACTTTTCTACTCTCTATAGTAGCTAAGAGCATACGAGTATTAGACTGCTGAACAAGTGGTTTTAGAACGATCACTATTTATGAATTTTATGTAGATGAATAAATTTTTGCTAAAATTCATTCTTAAAAATCTTTTAATGTTCTACTTAGGTCAGTTTACAATGTTACTTTCTGTATTTCACCTCTCGCGATAGCTTCTTTCTTTCTGTTCCTCTTTCCAGATTCTTATTACTGTACTTACTTTAAAAAAAAAGAAAAATCATCATCCTTTGCTTCTGAATAATTAAGTTGCCCGTATTAACATACATCAATAGCTTAAAACAACCCCAAATTAAATTCTGCTACAATTTATTTAGGTTATGCAATGTCAACACAATCAAATCTACTATCGTCTATGTTAATACTTTAATGGAAATGTATAATGAGATATTCACTAAAAAATAATGGTCAACTTGACTTTTAGCAAACTTTACAACACAAGAAAAAATTACAAAAGACCTCACATTTAGAGTGCTTTAAAAATAATTTAAAAAATACTATTTAAAAAATTATAAAATTAAAATCACCCTAGAATTTTTTTTCATTATATGCTCTAACGGTCCATCCTTACATTGAAATAAAAATGCCATAGAAAAACTCTAGGACAAACAACATAAATGATTCACTTTAAAATCAAAACTGTTCTACAACAGTAATAAAAATTGTTCTGTTAGAAATAAAATAAGACCTATTACTAAACCAATGTCATATTTTACTTTAAATCTGAAAACATAAACCAACAACTTATTTTAGAACAAGTAACAAAGCATATACCTGTTACGAATTTATAAATTTAAATAGATTAATAAATGTAATGGAAAATATTCTAACAAAATGTATCCTACTTGCTAACTCCTCCATTTACTACTTTTCAGACCACGAGCTATCTCCTGTGATACACCAACTCCTGTAGTTGGACGTGCTATTGAGTATGGACAGGCAACATCAGCATTGAGCGTGCCATGAGAGAAAAACAAAAGCACTGTTTCCATGCCACAGGTATCTATCAGGGCTGCTGCAAATGGCAGCAGAAAAACAGTAAGGATCAGACGACAGTGCAAAGGGGAGGGGATATATGGCAGAATATCTTTTAATTCGTAAAACAATGTTAAGGACCATGAGGCAATTGGTAATTCAGTGGCCTTCATGTCTGTCTCATGGATTATTCTGACATAAAAACTCAGAGAGCATTTTAAGTTCTTTAAGATTTATTCTAACATTCAAAAACACAGGTAAAATCATACCAACTTCACCCCAATGGAAAGGATTAGTGCTGCCTGTTGTGCAATTATACACCATGATGTTCTTTGGTCTGCAAAAACAAAGATCAAAGCAATGAAACATATAAAGAGGCCAAACTTGTCCAATCTAAATCTTATATGAGATTCAAGTAGGAAAAAATGAAGATGGGTACCTTCTTATCCACATTACTTTTTTTAATTTTTTTATGCGAGGGAACACTTGGTTGACCTCACAGATTGCAAGGACCTTGTCAGCTTACAATCCCTTATTTTTTATTTTGTGCACCTACAGCACCTGGTCTTCCTAGGTGGTCTCCCATCCAAGTACTAACCAGGCCCGACCCTGCTTAGCTTCCGAGACCAGACGGGATTGGGCTTGTTTAGGGTGGCATGGCCATAGACTCCACATTATTTTTAAAATTATCCTTAAAAGATTAATTTTGCATCTGCATGACTATTTACAACTACCTTTCTCCCTCCCCTATAAAAATATTAATAAAAAAATACAGATGTTTTTCTTTTTATATTTTTCTTCCTTACATTAACAGGAACATCTTTAAATGTGAGAAAACAAATAATCTCAGTTCTTCCTATCTCCTTCCCATTTCAGAGGCTTTAGTGAAAATATTTTAGACTGAACTCCCTTTTACCAGAAACCACATATTCATATAATCATATCCCTCTCGCTTTTTTAGGAGATTAAAAATGCTGACTTCAAAAATAAGGGCAGCTTATTACTTAGAAAACAAAGTTACTGAGGAGTTAAACTTTAGGTGTTACCTATGAATGTTATTATTGCCTTTTAAAAGGAGGCCCATGTGTTGATTAAAGCTGCTCTAGTGTGACATGTTTGATACATGTAAGCCATTCTCTGTGAATTTTCAGCTCTTTATGCCGAGTTCATACCAAGTTTTAGTTTGGATTAAAAAAACATCGGGGGCAGTGAAGAGTTCATTTTTAATCCCTAATGAACTTGTCCATCCTATGGGTAGCACATGAGAATTGATGTTAACTCTTAATTACTACTGATGGAATCACTTGCTGTGATAGGTCAACTCTCTGCAGTTAGAAGTGATAATGCCTATATACATAGGTATGGGAATATCGAGACTGAGGGATTAACATTAGTCAGTTGTTCTGTTTTCCCTTCTCAGTTACTATATACGTAACAAGCAACAACATCACATTATATACCTATTAATTCCGGAATACCAGGCTGCCGCAAGACTCATGTTGACAACTACATCTACAGGAACGAGATCTGCAAGGGCACTGTTGGAGGCACGCATTGTTCGAAGAATTCCTTTCCCTGCCTTTGTTAAAATTAAAAACAACATCTTAAGACATATAAGCCAGAGTGCATACATACAAAGATATATAGAAAATAGAAAAAATATATAAAATATTAAATAAATCAAAAGGTTTACTTACCGCAATAAAGAGACCACTTGGTCCATTAAAGTTATCAATCCATCCCTAATACCAAAAAGAAAAAAAAAGGTAGAGTTATAAAATTATGAAACTAGAGATTTATTATCTAAAATCTACAACTCCACATACATACTTGGTAGTTTTCTTCTAAAAACTAAAAATTAGACTAGACTCAGGCCAGAATATTTCTCTCCAGCCTACACATAAGCAGTCATCCTCTGAGATTGCAAATGGCTAAGTAAAATCATTTTCAGGGGGTTACCTATTCCTCTATTAACTCTCTGCAAGGAGAATTTTATAAAAAGGATTTTATACTTGTCAAATATTTTTACTAAATTAAGCCTGATCAACTTTGATTTTATGCTGTTTACTGATGCAGTATCCTCAGGTGAGGGGGAAGTGGTAAATTATCCTCAAAATTACTGAATAAAATAGAGAAAAACAGAATAGTTGTCAAAGCAACAAGAGATGCTACCATCATAGAGACCTGGGTTTTTCTTAAATCAATTCACCTGTTAGTTTTTATCTTTGTTTTCTCTTGTTCCAGGGATTCACAAATACCATAATGGCCTGCTTTTCTATAGCGAATTATCATAGAAATCTCTCTCCCTCTCAACTTGTTATATATAAAAGGAAGAGTCTATCTCTTGGAAGGCCTGACTCTTTTTGGTACTAAAAAAACAAATGAAATAAAGTAAGATCCTGAATATTCTCATCTCTAATCCCTTCATGTCTGCAAGAGAAGCTAATCAGCAATAATTTTAATAGCCAACAACATTGATGTGTCCAAAATCCAAACTCGTCGATCACAAAGAAAACACAGGTGGTATGGTCTCCTTTAACTCAAGACATCGTAGTCTTTGGCTTAATTTTCAATAAAGATTTTTAAATGTGATCTGTATTTCTATATACACAGCATCACATTAGAAATAAAAGTGCCAATAAATGTTTCTATGAACACAAATAGCTTTGCTACAGTAGCCATGTTCAGTGAATAAGATCTGCTTTAAACTGCCAACTCTTTTTATACAAAGTTAGGACTTAAAATTTTCAATTCAATTATTCACAGACATTTCTAACAACTTACTGGAAAAGGTTCTTTCCAACTGGCACCAACGATTGATGGCCTTACAATTGCCACATTTAGCTTTGCTCCTTCTTGTTGTACAACATACTCTGCCAATGCTTTTGTGTATATGTACGTATTAGGTCTGTCTCCTATCAATTTGGGGGTGATATCATTTACTAGGCCATCATCCATCCACCTGGCAAACAAAGAAATTATATGCAAAAATATTTCAGATGTTTTACTAGAAAATGAAAACCACTTACTTTGTATATTCAAACCTATCTGTTCCTGACTGATCTGACAGCTTTTACTAAAAATATGGAAGTTAGTCTTACTTTCATTATACATTAACTACAAGTTCACATCTCATATACACCATTTCTATAACCAAAAAGGTCTGAAAACCTAGAGCCCTTCCATAAATAATATAGTAGGTAGCAAAAGCTGATCTGAACTGATTTATGATCCTTTTTTAATACCACTTAGCGTGAATATTCAAATACTTCATATGTATTTGATCAGGAGTGCTACCTCATCTCTAGTTGAAGTTATTTCATATTATACAGTATACAGATTATAGCCCTTTCTAAAGTCCAAATAAATTCCAAGATATATCTGGCCCCAAGGGTCTGTACATATCTGTACATAACCACCTAACTATGTAACATGTTAATTATATACATTTACAATGAATGTACATTTATAATTACTATAAAAGGTCTAGTAATTTCAATATTTAAGGTGAAGCACTGAAACTGTATGCTCTCACTAGCAAGACTAAATTGAGCCACACTAAAAAAGGAATATTCACGCTAAGTGGTATTAAAAAACTAGGGTAAACAATAAAAATAAATTGAGCCACGCTATAAAGTCAATTAGCAACCTAAGTCATAAATTTCCTCCAATTTTCTGTGCCTCTGAAGGTCTACTCTGATAATTTGTAAAAGGAAGGTGATATGGTCTTTTTCCTAGTCTACATATCTGATTCCAATGTTATGTACTTATTTTCAGATACTTTTCCCTTACTCTCTATGATCCTATGTATAGTCTAGTACTTTTATACCAAGTATACTATTACATTCTAATAATAGCCATACTAACTAATAAAGAAGCATAAATGGAGATTATCAAGATAAATTTTCTTCTGTATGTGGAAGTACTTTTTATGTGTAAAAAGAAAAGAATACTAATGAAATTGAAGGGCAGTTGCTACTCAGGAAAAACGCCATAGTGGAGACAAGTTTTGAAAAATGGAAGAGAGTTGCTACAAAAATGGAAGAAAGAAAAGCAACGAACTGGCTAAACCAAGGAGAGACTTTAGCCAGTAAGCCTTATCACTGGAGTGAGTTTACAGATCCAATGTGAGTTATCCTTGAATTAACTAGATTTCTTTGCAAGCAAGAAAAGGAGATATGAAATTAGGTTACATGCTCGCTCTTGCCCACCTAAATGTTTGGAAATACCAACTCCTATCAAAAGAAGAAGTAAAAAGCTTCTTTAACTTCTGCATTTAACTTTTCCCAGAGATATTAAAAACTTCTGCCTACTGACTTGTGAGGTAGATATTTGGGACCATCTAAGAGATGGAGTCAGGAAAGAGAAACCAGGTAATTATTCCAACAATGTCTCAGTTAAGTTCTCAAACTTATTAATTTTATTATAATCTGTCTGCTTCCTCATAGTGATTAGCAGGAAGGCTTTAAAGTAAAGAACTTATGTGCTTATTTTTGAAGAAAACTTGGAGAAGGAGCTAAGAACACTCTGTAGCACTCCTGGGAAGAAAAGAATTGGACTAAGAAAGCAGGAGATGGTAACTAAGGAGCTGAAAGTGGATAGGATCTCTGGGAAGAAAGAAGACCTGAGGGGAAACATGTAAGAATAAAGAAGTAAAAAGCCCACAGGGATATTATATGAGGATTAACAAATATGTGAAGATATGATGATAATGAAAGATTTCTCTAATTATAGTCTATAAAAGAAAAAATTTTTTTGTTTTTGCTGTGATCCTATGTTGTTTGTTTCACTTAACGAAAGGCTAAAGCAAATGAAATCTTGGCCATGGTATAAGCATATTTCATTTACTCTCTATCCATCAAATACTCACAAATATTTATCATGCAATAATTGCTGACAGGATCCCAGTCCTCAGAAAGATGGTAACAATAATCTCAGGAATGCCAATTAAAGGACCAGACTCCTTTGATTCTCTAATAATTAAAGGTCCCTCTATATATTTACTCCATTGGGCAAAATAAAAAGAATAAAAAGGATAATCTTTTAATAAATTAGGACCTTGCTAACGAATAGGCAGTCATTATTCTCTATGGGTATCAGGTATTTAGGCCCTAAAATCATGGATGTGTTGTTCAGAGGCCTTCTTTCAACCATCACATCTGGTCAAAAGTGAAAGCTCCACTGACTTCACTAACTGTCATTTAGATATAAAACTGTACAATAAAAAAACATAGAAGATACATAATGATTTGTTGAATAAAGAAGAGGTAAATGTATACATATGTGTGGGTAGAAAGAGGTGAAGAGAGAAATCAAAATACACTAAGAGATACATATAAATAGATAAACTTGGATCCAAAGTTTTGGGATCAAAGCAAATAGATATATATTTCAAACAAACATACTCTAAAGAATCTATCAGTTTCTTGGGATCTACAGGGGGTGGATAGACTACTTCATCAATATGCTTTCGATTGCAGTAGGCGTATGCTGTTGACACATGTGTGAACACTTCCAGGTTCTTCATTTGTTGTGCAAGGAGAATAAGCTGTCGTGTGGCAATCACGTTTAACTGAACAGCATCTCTGTAAAAGAAAAAATGACAATAAAAAATGGGGAAGCTATGTCATTTGTTTCAATCTGCAAATCTTATTTCCATTTGAGAGTGAGGCAGAAACTGTGTCTTTACAACTGATCCCTTAGCTCTGATTTTGTGTCTTTTACTTCAATATGATCCATTCTACCAGATGTGTTTAAAAATATGTATTTCCTAATTATAAAATAAATTTCATATTAGCATTTTAAAAATAAAAGTATGATTTAAAAATTTAAGTTACTCGGAATAAACATAAATAATTTCTGTCTTTGGCTTTTCGATACACATTTTGGAATTACGTTATATTTCTTTTGCATCTGATTTTTAAAAGTATACCAGATCATGATATGAATGTACCAAAAGAAGAAGATATTAGGGTAGTTAAGTAATTTTTAAATGCTAATGCAGAGGTACCAATAAGGGTAAAACAATCTAAGAAAACTCAGAAACATTAAATTATATTAACATATAACCAAGTTAGAATATGTTTATTTCTTTCTTTGTAGCAACTAATCCAAACATCTTTTTAAGACTACTTAAAAAATTCAAAGGGGTATTATAATAAAACTGGTACATATAAGAGATACATACAAGACCCAAAAATAATCTATATATTCCCTTCTTGAAATTTATTCAAAATAATTAAGTCCACAAATACAAAAGTAAACATGCAGAAAAATAATCAATGAAGCATCATCTAACAGCAGTAGCCTAAGGGCCCAAATATTCACTATGAATAAAATGATTTAATAAAGTAGGCTTTTTATCACAATGAAAGAATATAGCCATTAAAACAATTATGACAACTAGAAAACATAAAACCTATACAAATATTTAACAAATACAAACATTATAAACTGAAGCAGGATTAAGAACAAGACTCTGGAATAAGATCTGGGTTCAAATCCTAGCCTGGCTTACCTATCAGTTAAGATTAGCTGACCTTGTAAAGTCATTCAAGCACTCAGGCTTTGGTTTCCTCACCTGTAAATGGGAACAATAATGGAATCTACCTAATAGGATCTGTATAAAATGAAAGGAAATAAATAGCTTGCAAGTTTTTAGCATTATTCCTAATATAGTCTCAAATCAGGCATTCAATAAATATTACTTAAGGTAATGAAACAGTGGATAGTTTTTGCTTTCTATTAAACTTTTGTTTACAGCTTGATATTTGACGGGAAAAAAAAGTTGAAATACTCAATACCAGTAATACTGTGATAAAACTGGCATGGTAATATACTGTTGGTGACACTATAACTGTCAAGACTGGTTCAAAAGAGACTAGAACAAAGCACCAGGAATTATAGAAATGATGTAGTTATTAACCTAGTTAACACACTAACATTAACTCAAAGGAAAGAATTATTCTAGAACTAATTTTTCAAGCAAAGAAATTAAAAGTCTCTAAATCTGCTATACTAAGCAAACATTACATAAAATTATGCTATGTCAATATGATGGAATATTACATCATATAAATTGTAACTGAAAAAAAATCAGAAATATGGAAACTGTTTCTATAATATTAGAAATACTATGTTTACATTTTATGTAAAAGTGTATGTTCAAAGATAGACCAAAAGGAAACGATTTTTAAAAATAAAAATAGCTTTGCATACTTCACAAAATTTTTACACTTTCAGTACTTAAGAAAAAAATCCGGCCATTCTTTTAAGGGACCAGGATATGTCACAGATAGAATTTGGTCCACTGTAAAGCAGTGCTTTGATGTCTATCACATTTGCAAAACAATGGGGATGGGGAGGGTACTGTTTTGGAAGAGGTATACAGAGAATATTCTGTTACAGGTTCTTGAGGACGGGACAACAAGTTCTGGGTCAGTCACCAGGAACAAGAAATAATTCATGAGAAGAAAAGTTCCTTGCCTTATTTTTTCTTTTAGTAGTATCCAAGAGCCTATGAAAATATACTAGAAGAAAAATTGTTAAAAAGAAATAATTAGGTCAGGGGTCTTACAAGCATAACTGTATCTTTTTTTCTTCCTTAGCTCAACTGGGCAGGGAATCTGTTCAAATGGAAATCCAGCAAAAAAAGACACTTCACAGAGAAGATACCATCCACTAGACTGTAAGGCAATGTGCTATTTTCTTTTGCATTTTGCAAAACAATTGGGGTAGGGAGAGTAATGTTTTGGGAGCAGTAGACAAAGGATATTCTGTTACAGGTTCCTGAGGATAGTGACAGTTTCTGGGTCACGGAAAATAAGGAATAACTTGAGAGAGGAAACATTCTTGTGCCTTTCTATCCCGCAACCCAGCCTTCCCCACCCACTGTACCCGAGAGCCCAAACCTGAAGGCATTTTAGGCCAAGATAAGTAACTCTTAGTATTTCTGCCAGGCTAGTAACCTGTTTTACCATCCAATTGCTACACCACCAAAATCAGACTAAGACTCTGACACGTTAGATCAGAAAGCATTTAGTACTAAACAAAAATAATGTTCTCATTATGTTTTCATTATCTGTAGTCATAAATGCATTTTAAATAACACTGGCTTTGGTGGGGGTGGGGCAAAGTGAACAAATCTTTGTAATTATGGTCCATCAATAATGTAGAAATAGAAACAACTTAAAGAAAAAAAAGGAAAGGAGGGAGGAAAGAGGATAGAAGACAACTGGAACTACCAGTAAATTTTCTTGTTCACCTGTCTTCTACAGACAATCTATTCTGGGTTGTTCAAAATCTGTTGATAATACTTCTAAGACTTTAAACCAGAGATCTCACACCTGACATGACAGACACTTGGAAGCTTATTAAAATTGCAGATTGCTGGACCTCATCCTCAGACATTTTTTAATGTCTGAAGTGAGGCCTGTGAAACTACATTTTACATAAGTTCCCCACGTCATTCCCTCCTCTGAGAAAATACTACCTAGGTGAGCTCTCATCACTATTGCTAGTTGTTTTTAAAAGTTAAAGATATAGACACAGATGTCTAAGGACCAATTAATCAATCTTAGGGTCAGGGATCCACACATCTGTAATTTATATTACACCCAAGGCTTTTGCTAAAAATGTGGATTCCTCAGTATTATTCCAAAAATCAAGGGTCTGAATTTAACCAAGTACAGTCCAAAATCCTGCCTTTTAACACATCGCCCAGGAATTCTTAAGATTTACAATACATTCTAAAGTTTGTGAATGAATGCACTTAGACTCAACAGTGTCTCGATCTTTTCTAACCATCAATCTTTACTTCCACTCCTTTCTCAATACCTCTTCTCATATTAATACTGTCTGGGCCTATCACCTAAAACTGCTTCATCTCTGAAATCTCATACTATGAATTTTGCCTAGACCGTACCATCTGTCCTTCCATTTCCCTTTAAACCTGTTTCTTTTCTGTCCTCATTGTGGTCTCTAGTTTCCTGACAATTCTTTACTCTCAACTCCATTTGCCCTGTCCTACCTGCACTTTCCTTATCACCTAAGGTATACCAAATCCTGCGGTCAACTATTTAAGTAACTCCCTTAATTATCCTCAATGTTACTCTCCCCTCATCTTTTGTCAGTATTTCTTTACAATTCCTAAAACTGATATTCATTTTCCTACCTCAAGATTTTATAAATCACCGTATCTGAAAATAAATGAGCTCTACCGCGTCTCAACTCTCACAGCCCTCAATGTATACTCTTCAGTAACTCATTTTCTATACTATATTACAGTTATTTAAGCACATTCTATCTCCTCGATTAGATTACACAGACTTCACAAATATGATCTGTAAGGAATTTATCTTGGTTTCTTGCAAAATATTTGGTAAAATGTTGCGAGTAAAATCTGATTTTTTTTTGGCTCTGGCAGTAAAGACTTTGTGCCACTTTTTATTTGTGAGTTAACTTAAAAAGTGGTTATAAAGAGTAATTTTTTATAACTGGTTATTATACGCCAACCTGCAATATTTTAGAATTTCTGATCCAAATCTAATGCTGCAGTATCACCACTTAGACATCAATATCCATTAAAACTGCTTCATAGGAAACAATAATTTCAGTAACTAGGCTTAGGTCAGCAAACATACATGCCTTGACAAGGAAAAGAACAAATGTTCTTGTTCACCTGTTTACCCCATCCTCTACGGTATCCTTACTAAAAGAAGAAAGAATAATGATGAAAAGATTTCCTTTTCATTAATGGTGGCCCTGCTTACCCCGAGGGGCACAGAGAGAGAAAAAGAAGATACTCTGAAAGTACTGTACTTCCATCTTCCTCATACAGGTTACTTTGATGAATTTCACCCTAATTAATGTCGCTTTTTCCGATGAGGATATACCAAAATCATCTAGTATCTACACACCTTTTTTTCTTGAAAAAGGTTTTATAATGCTGTGTGAACTCTTTCTTTTGGTTATGAAAAGAATAAGAAAAACTAGAACTATGGGGGAAAATATCTCTTAGATTGACTATTTTATACTAAAAACCCTACTTGTAATTAAACTATCCAAAGATTACTGACAAATATAGAAAGACATGTCTGCCTCCGCTTCTTCAGGTATAAAATGGATTTGCCCAATACTATTATATAGTGGGATATAATAATATTATATTATACCATGGAATAAAATGATAGATGAGAAAATATCCTGTAAACCATAAAATAGAAATGTAAGGGGCTGTTGCAGTGCCTTTACCTAGAATATAGGCAAAACACACTATAATGCTTTGGCACTAAACTATACCATCATATAATGTCGATTAAGGTTTATACTTCTATATTAATCAAATGACAATATGAGGGGTAATCTCAAAACCCTTTATAATCAGAAATAATTAAAAAACATTTTAAGAAGTCCTTCAAGTAACTGTGAAACCTAAAGAAGTCTACACCATTTTCACTGGCATAAGACCGTACAATTAGATTAACATTATAAAACTGTATTTTTGGACATACATCAAAAAGAATGCTCTGAATTAAACACCACTATTTAAAATGCATATTTGTTAATTTTTTTTTTTAAACAGTGAACATTTAGAATGTTTTTTTCTGGAAACAGGCAATCTTGAAAGAAGTCCTAATTATTTTTTAAATTAAAATTATGTCTAATGTACCCTGCCCCTAACACTGCTACCAAGGTTTAAAACAAAAACAAGGTATGACTTAAATTTATAAGCTGTTTTATCTTACTCTGGAAACTTAAGCGTAATTTTTGAAAAATTTTAGATGTTTATATACGGAATATAAAAATAAAGCTGCTGGGATATAGGCTTTTGAAAGAATGGAGGAAAAAGGAAATAAACACTAGTAGGGGTTAAGACTAACACTCAAAGCCAAGGTAAACTTCTCTTTCTTCTAATCCGTACCTCCAATTTCTTGCCTTTTCCCTATGCCATGTTTATATTTACATTCATGGTAACTTCTTCTAACAAATATGTATTAGCTATCCAATGTTTTAAAACTGATAACAATAGAAAGGAAATTCTGTAGGATGCTG
>NW_011889021.1:1333315-1359891 GCF_000151845.1 Pteropus vampyrus | reverse complement strand
TACTCTTCCTTTCTCTAGCCACCATCTCTTTATTCAATACCATTTTCCCCCACTGGTACCCCAATTAATTCCTACTTTATTAAGTTCACTAATACCCACTTTATTCCCTTTCCAGAATTTATTTCATAGTCAACCATTTTAATTCAATCCTCACCATCCAATGGCGTTTCTTTTCCCAGAGACATTCCTGTAAATCAGTGGTCCTCAATTTGGGGCAATTTTTGTCCACAGGTAACATTTAGTGATGTCTAGAGACATTTTTGGTGTCACACTGGGAAGGTGAGGGGAGTAGCTGGCATCTAGTGGACAGAGATCAGGAATGTTGTTGATCACCCTACAAGGCACAGGACAGCTCCCCAGGACAGAATTATCTGGCCCAAAATGTCAAAAGTGCTGAAATTGAGAAATATTAACTGCTATAAGACAACGTCCACTATGGTATATGCTCCTTCTCTATGCTCATTATTCCTGTTTCAACATCATAGTAGGTTTACCCATAAGTTTCTTACTACCTTTCTTACTACTATCTTCAATTGTACATTCACTTAACAAAAAGCACTCATTTTAATGATTTACACCAGCAATGCTACACATAATGTGGGATGAGTGGCCGTAAGATTAAGTAGAGGGATGTATCTCTACTTAGAGGGAATTAAAGGCATAACATAAAATGACATCATTTTATGGAGTTTACTTAAAGTCAAATATTTACTTAGACAAATGTTTAGGAAAAATGCATCTTTATATTGAAAATAAGGGCCATATGTTTGCGCTAAAGCACAAAAGGCTTTAAGTAGAGGATATTCATTTTCTTTACAGATTAGACTTACTGTGGTGGAAAAGTTTTAGAAGCACTGCCCTGGAGACCCCAGAGGAGATGCCCAAATCTTTCACATTTTACTCAGGCCCTCAATTCCAACCTAGACAATAACTTCAATAACTGCTCCTACCCAATCTCTCCTGGCACCTCTACACTCTCTCTTCCTCCCTCCTTCCTCTTAAAATCTCTCTATACTGTAGGCTCCATTAGGGCAGGGAGTCTACCTTATTTATCTCTAAATTCAATCCCCTGCATCAAGTCAAGTACCCAGTACTGAGCAGGCACAATAAATGTTTTCTAAAAAAATAAAAAATGTCTAAGAATAACCTCTTACTAAGGGAAGGGAAGTTGTTGGAAGGGGGGTTAAAGCATTCTGATTACAAGTGGTTCATGATAAAATGTCAATATGAGTAAATAAAAGGCAGAGATGGCAAAAAAAAAACAAAAAACACACACACATGCAGGCATTTTTACTTCAAAAAAGCCCAGTTAGTGATCTTATAGCCCCGTCAACAACTCCCTTCTCATGGGTTTTAAGGGAAGCAAAGGATTCCAAAAGGATTCAGCAAAGAATAAAATAAAAAGAATAAAGGGTGAAGGGACACTACATGCAGACTAACTTGAATAATTAAGAAGTACAGGCATAATTTCTAAATTACTGAGAATCTTCCAATCCACAGTTAAATAAAAATAAAAGCAACATGATGAGGAGTATCTGCTGCAAGATGTCCAAGAAAAGCTAATGTGACATAACTATTAGTTCCAATCCAAAGAACTACCATAAGGTAGATGAAGTTCATTCAAAGTCAAGTCTGGTTGGTCTCTGTATAGAGGTTTGCTACTATTCTGGCCTTTTCAACAGGCCTATAAAGAATTTATATATTCAAATAGGCATTACTCTCATTCCAAAATAAATGCTATAATTGAAATTCCTTTTTGAGATATGCCTACAGAGTCAGATTCCTTATGTGTACCAAATGTGAGCTCATAGCTTTCAAATCGCTTTTGTTTCTGACCCCAACTTCTTTACTGCCAAGCTTGGGTACAAATTAATTTTGAATGTCTGTAAAAATCAACTCTTTCCTTAAAGCATGAACATTTGCCCTTATTAGATATATCCAAAAGAATGTACCAGCAGGATGTTCTCAAATGGTCTAAGGCAGCGGTCTCCAACTTCTCTGGCACCAGGGACTGGTGCTCCTATGAGAATCTAATGCTTGATGATCTGAGGTGGAGCTGAGGTGGTGATGCTAGTGCTGGGGAGCAGCCGCAAATACAGGTGAAGCTTTGCTCAGCTGGTCTGCTGCTCAGCTCCCGCTGTGCGGCCCAGTTCCTAACAGGCCACGGACCAGTACCAGGCCACGGACCAGTACCAGTCCACAGCCCAGGAGTTGGGGACCCCTGGTCTAAGCAACACTACACATTCTTAATCAGCAGTGGTTCTCAAAGTGTGGTCTAAGGATCCTAGGAGTCCCCAAGACTATTCTAGGTAATTTGCAAGGTCAAAACTCTTTTCATGCTAATGCTAAGTCATTACATGCATCTTTCACTTTCATTCTCTCACAGTGTAGAGAGAAGCTTTCCAAAGGCTACATGTGTGATGACACCTGTTGGCTAATGAAATGTGTGCTTGTATTCTCTCTGCTTTAAATTTTTCTATTTTAATTTTTACTCTAATAACTATCAGTAAGATAATTTGAAGCAAAACCTTGCAAAAACAAAACCTCTTTGAAGTCCTCAGTAATTTTTAAGAATGCAAAGGGATCCAGAGAGCAAAAGTTTAAGAATCACTGCTTTCAATAAACAGAACATTTTAACCTATTTGGCAGATATGAAAAAGTATAGCCACAAGGTAATGATAACTGTCTGCAATAAACTGCAATCCATCTACCATTTCTAAGTGACTTAGAAAAAGCTATAAATTATACCATATTTTTTTAAAAAGTCCTTATACCAATCTACCAAATAGTTTTCATTTGAAAATCATATGGAACAGAGTTCAGTCCATCTTCTCATTTCTTGGGGAAAAAAATTGAAAGTGAACTTTGTACCTACCATACTTTAAGATGGCAAATTCTTCAAACAGTTATTTTATGTTGGTAAATACTGAAATATTAACTCCCATCTTATTTTTAAAAGAAGCCTAAAAAGTTCATGTGATAATTCTCTGAGTTTAAAGGTAATACCAGCTATACTTTTCTCATATGTAAGCATAAACATTTATTAGTCTGAAGCCCTCTTCTTCAAGTCAAACAAGCAAAAATTTAAAAGAATAATAAACTAACAATTTTATTGTATTTTAGGAGGCAGAAAGCTCACCTGGGGAGAGGAAGAGTATTGGTAGGGAATACCCTTAATATTTATTGTATAAAGCATATGCATGCTTTATACGGAGCCCATAAAACGAAAATCACAGCTTGTCCTGATGCACTTTACACCTATCAGGCAGTTCCTAACTCAGAGCCTTTGCCCTTGCTGTGGCCTCTGCCTTGAACACTCTTCCTCCACATACCCACATGGACTCTTCCTCACTTCATTCAGGTCTCTCCCCAAATGTCACCTCACAGAGAACTTTTCTGACTATCATATATAAAGCAGCACCGCATCACTTTCAATCCCCTTTATCCGCTTTACTTTTCTGCACAGCATAAATCACTATTCAACATGTTATATATTTGTTAACTTGTCTCCCTAACTAGAATGTAAATTCCCCCAATGCTGGGACTTCATTTTATTCACTGCTATATCTCTAGTAATCTTAATAGCCCCTAGTGAGTATTTAGCAGGACCCAAAATACATCTGTGGTGGGAGAGAGGAACACAAGTGCAGAGTTTGGGGCAAAGGGAATAATGTTACTCAAGTGTAACTAGCTATGTGAATTATCTTATCACTCAGTAGCTCTCAAAGAAGGAGCTTTTTTTTTTTTTAAGTAATTCAGAGAAAATTCGCTTTTCCAGTTGAAGGAAGGATTATTTAAAGTTTTCAAATGAGAACAAATAAAATTAATAAAGTGAAGAATGGAGACAAAGCTAAATATTATTTTTGTTCTTTTATTCTTATGCTTCCCATTATTGCCCTAACCCATAACCTGACTCTTCTTCCTGCTGTGTTGTTACCTCTGTTATCCTCTGCCCTTCACCCTCTTTTTTTCTACTCCTTGTCGTCTTCTCTTCTAATTTTTGTCAACTTGGGCACCAACTGCCATTAGCTTTCGGAAATTAAGCTACTTTCACTCAGCGTGTACCAAGTACAACTGTTGGAGCTAGTAAGCTATCCAACTCTAAAGACTACTTCTCCTAATGTACCATAAAGCCTTCCACCATCTTTCCTTTATTTATTTATGTAATGGGAAAGTAATGCTATAAAGTAGAAAGATAATAGGGATTTGTTATCAAGTCAGCTGCATTATCTCCAACAACTATCAGCTACATAACCTCAGATAAAATTACAACCTAAGACTCACTGTTCCTATTTGTAAAATGGGATTTATCAACAACTGCGTCTACCCAAGTATGAGCTCTGGGTTCGACTGTCAGAGTTCAGACATCGGTATACTCACTCACTAAATCTATGACCTTGTAAAATAGGACTAACATCAGCACTTAACTTAAAGAGCTGTGATAATTACATACATATACGGTGCTTTGCACACCGTGCCTGGTACAAGGTAAGTACTCAATAAACGTTAGTTACTATTAAGTACTTTATGGATTTCTACTGAAAGATCAAAGACTAGAAAACAAGTCATGTCTAATTATTTATCAACTCTAGAGAGCTGTTAATTTATAATTAATCATCTTTTGACACTTTTCGGCAATTCTTTGACTGCTCAGACTGAGAGGTTTCCGGTTTTTGTTTTTTTTTAAACATAAGTCATAGCTGCTCTAGAAGGTTAAAAGGTACCACATATCTAACTTAACTAAAAAATTACATAGCTCACTATACTAAACTTACCATCAATGAATTTCAGATAAATTCATTCATTTTGAAAGAATTCGAAAGCTTATGACTGTGAAATAACTTTTTAAATTAATTTATTTATTTTAATTAGTTTCAAGTACACAGTACATTGGTTAGACATTTATATAGTTTATAAAACAATCCCCTTAATTGCTCCTTCTCTCCTCTGGTTTTCCACCAAGCCAATATATTAATGTTATCTGCATTCCCTATGCCGTGCTCCCCATTCCCGTGACCACCTATGAACTACTAATTTGTACTTCTTTAATCCTTTGTGAAATAATTTTACCCCAGTTCATTTGCATTTTTTCTTAGCAATATTTTCCTCACGTTTAAAAATATGACATATTTCTGTATTCTCTAATTGCCACCATGTTCTTATTTGTCAAATGGGAATATGTGACTTTCCTACCCTCTAATACTATTGTGAAGAGCAATTAGTGCTTACAAATTTTTAAGTGTTATGAAAGCATGGTGTCTCACAGAATAAGAGGTCGTTTGAAACTACCTCTTAATTAATATTATTCTGAAGACTACTTAAAATATCTAGTAAATATAAATAACCTGCCTCAAATATTCTAAAAACAAATAAATATCTACCACAAAGGTAATTAAGAATTTGTTAGACAATTTTTGCCCATCACAAAGAAAAGGCTTTTTTTCTCCTAAGGATCACAAGTCATATCCAGTTTACTGCCATTCTATAGGGTAGTTTTTATTAATTTTTTTCAGGACACTGAAGAAATATATTAAGCTGTTGGTGATTATAATAATTATACACACAAACACTACACTTTTTTCTCTCCTCCAAATGATTATTTTCCACACTTACCTTGCCACTAATGACTTCTTCTACTCGCTCTTGGGGTGTCTGTCCAGCTTTCTGCCTCACCAGAACATACACTAAATTCACTTTAGGACAAGACCTCAGCAACTTTTCCAGAAGTACCTTCCCTAGGAAACCAGTAGCTCCAGTGAGAAGAACATTCTTGCCTTCATAGTATTCTGGGATTGAAACCATTCTGATCCTAAAGAAAACACAACAAATAAGCATCAATTCAAAGATTTATGTTCATATGTACTAAATCTCTTGGCATTCAGATAAGTATTTGAAGAACAGGCAAAAATCAAAGTTGAATGTTAACAAAAATAGACTAATGTCTGGTTCATTGTAATAAGGCAGAAAGAATAAGGATCTACAACAACAGCTTTTAATCCCTATGTTTTCCTCTGGATCACCTCAAACGAGTCACTCACCTTCTCTGGGCCTGGGTTTCTTTAGCACAGTCTGTACTAAATGGCCTGTAAAGTCCTTCCAACAAGAATTCAAACCTTCGTTTAAACTTCAGTTGAACCCTAACCACGAATGAATGGTGTCTGTCTCTGAAAGGATTTATAACACCAAATAGAGGTCAGCAGCAAGACTCAGTTCCCTAGCTTGTATAATCATGGTGAGGTGTCATATTTACCTATCACCAGCTGAAACAAGAGGTAACTCCAAGTTTTTTCTCCTACATGTTGGTAGTGACAATATATCTAAAAGGTGCTTAAATCTCCCTTTCAAAAAAACCATACTAAGAAATACGTGGGCTGACTTATCCTCCATACCCAAATTCCACTGAAACAGCAGAAAAGATAGTATACTGAGAGCATGAACAAAAGAACCATGATGAATGGAAAAAAACAAGATGCAAAAGGATTCATGCAGTATGTCACTACACAATGCTCAAACACTCAAAACAATGTTCTTTATTGTTTAGAAATGCACACCCAATAATATTAATAGATGCATAAGAGAGAGTACAATACAATCAGAGAAAATAAGAAGCTGCAATTGTATTTACGTTTTATTTAAGCTAGAGAGTAAGATACATGTGTTTTATGTCCAAATTTTTCACAATTTATGACAATCTGAAAATAAGAAACCCATCAATAATCAAGATGGAAAAAAGGAAAAGAGGAAGGGACAGAGGAAGGGAGGGAAGGAGGGAATGAGGAAGGGAAAGAGGGAGAGGAGGGGAAGAATTCCTAAAATAAACAGATGAGACCAATTTGATAAAGAAGCCATAGCAGTCGTAACATTCCAAGCAAAACAAGCATTGAAAGGACTAAAAGGAGGCAAGAACTGTCCTAACCCCCTAAATGGAAATCAACAAACTCGTATTAAGTTGAATTAAGGTATAGGGAAATCAAGGTAATTAAACGATTGCTCACAGAACAGAGCCGCTCATAACAATCTTACTTCCTGTACAAGCTTTGGCTCCCAGGCTTAGTACCCATATCTGCAAAGACGAGCATCCAGCATGGGTGTTACAGATAAAAGAGAAGTAGGACTGAGCCAAGCCTCCAAGGGCTTTGCCAAAACAAATGACAAGCCATACCTACTAACTGGTTGAAGGAATGGTTAACAAGCCTTTGAATGCTTCCTAAGGTAGGAAATTGTCTATAGTCTCAAAGCAGCTTTACTAAGAACTACACTATACCCTGCGGGTTCTCAAGCTTGTAGATGGTGGTGTAGAACAACTGGAGCTCTCCTAACACTACTAGTACAGTGGAAATGGGTACAATTTGTTGGAAAACTGTTCGGTAATATTTACTAAGGAACACCAGAAGATGTGAAGAACAAGATAATTCATGTAAGTATTATTTGCAACGCCCTAAAAGTGGAAAAAGTTCAAATATCCATCAACAGTAAAATGGATAAATACCAGCATATTCTTTTAAAAAAATTCTATACAGCCATGAGACTGAAAGAATTCTCAAATTTTAGCCAAAGAATCCAGATGCAACCTCACCATAAGTTTTAAATAGTTCTACAATAGTTTCCATCTCCAAACTTAAAAAATCAGTTGATTTAAGGCAGGCTGCTGAAAACCAAACTTTGAGAAAAACTGCCTAACCCATTTTCAAGATAAAATGGAAGAAACAACACAACAGGATCAAAAAACAGTCTTTAGACCTAACCTTTAGAACCTAGAAACTGTCCAGCTCAGGTAATAAAGAACTGCCTAAGGAGAAAAGACCTGGCAGAGCTTTACAAGGTCCGATTTCACCAGCAATGTGAGGAGTATAGAACAATCTATTGCCTCAAATCTGGATCTATTATACAGCAGACAAGCTTCTGAGGCATCTATCTGCTCTGAAAGCTGCAGTTTATTTCCTTACTTTAGTTCTCATAGTAGAAGTCTACACCAGAGGGTGGCAAACTATCACCCCAGAGCAAAATCTCTCCTATCCCGTTTTAATAAGTAAATTTTTATTAGAATACAGCAAACAAAGCCCTGTGATTATACATACTTGCTTTTTGTGGTACTGTAATTTAAAAGAAATATTATTTGGTATTCCCCCATTCCTGGCTCACAGCTCCTAAAACCCTTGAAATTTCTTAAGTGATGAGGTGAAATTTTCAACCCCACCCAAGGGTGGGGATTAGTTGCCTACAGAAGCCAATTATGTGGTTAGAGGGCTGGAACATTTTCTCCCACCCTGATAGCCCAGGAAGGGAGAGAGGCTAGAGGTTAAATTACTCTCCAACAGCCAATAACTTAGTCAATCATGACCACATAATGAAGCCTCCATAAGAAAACCAAAGGACAGCTGATCCACCCTTTTTTAGAGCACTTCCCTGTTGGGGAACCAGACCTCTTCCCTGTGCCACCACGCTGGCTCCAAGCCCTACAAGGACAGAAGCTTATTTGTTTGGGGCCTAGCCCTCTGTTTCTCTTCATCTGGCTACTGATTCATATTCTTTAATATCCTTTGTAATAAATCAGTAATCTAGTGAGTAAATAGGTATTGAGTTCTGTGAGCCTTCTAGCAAATTAATTGAACTCAAGGAGAAGGTTGTAGGAATCTCTGATTTAGAGCCAGTCGGGTCCAAAGTACAGGAAACAACCAGGACTTACAGTTTGCATCCTGAGTTGGAGAGTGTCTTTGGAACATCAAATCTGTCTGTAGTTGGTACGGTCAGAAGCACAGATACAGCCTGGGCTTGCAACAAGCAAGTGTCTGAAGTGGAGGGCGGTCCTGTGGGACTGAGCCCTTTATCTGTGGAATCTGATGCTACCTCTGAGTAGTGCCAGAATTGAGTTGAATACTTGGACACCCCGCTGGCATCCAAGTATTGCTTGGTGGTGTGGGGAGCCTCCACACACACACTGAAATTAGGTCTGGGAGCTCTTTTCACTTTTATCCATAACAGCAGGGTTGAGTAGTCACAAAAGAGACATTATGGCCCACAAAGTCTAAAATATTTACTATCTGTTGCTTCACAGAAAAAGTTTATGGACCTCTGGCCTAGACCAAGATCCTGAGTTTCTTTCTGTCCCAGTTGCTGGGTTACATTCTTGGTCCCCAGGACCCTTAAATGCTGACTTGAACCCTATTCCTCCTGGCTAAACTCACAATCTGCCTAGCTCTCACCAGTTCCCTTTCCCCAGAACCTGTCCCTAAACCTAAAGCCTCTAATTAGAAATTCTGTTTAAACTCTAATAAATTGTGGACCCTCAGTAACCCTATGCAAATGAAACATTCTAATGATAAATAAAACCATATCTATAGACCCTTACTCCAGTTCCTTCAGGGACAAAAAGCCACACCTCAAATATTTTTATAGTCCAACTGAGAACCTAGTTCATGAGCCCCCCTCCCCAATCCTCCAAATAGTAATCTGTACACCTTCTTTGGGAGGCTACAGCCTTTCAGGCCAGGTGAATCCCTCTACCAGCACCTCCTTAACTTTAATGTGCACACAAATGACAGAGAGACCTTATTTAAACAGATTCTGACTCAACAGGTCATACTTGAGTTATAGTAAGACTCTACTAGACCCCTCCCACTGCTAGCTCACCCCTGAGGCCCAGCATTCCTGAGTACCAAGACTACTTAATAATTTATAATAATCTGTTTTTCTCAACAAGAAAATGAAAAGGAACAAAGAAGATATCAAGAATATTCCCCACTTTCACGTACATACATACACGCACACACACACACCCCCTTTACATTACATACCACAGTCTCTAATATAAAATTAAATGTTCCAAAATGCTACAATTGGCCAGAAAAGGAAGTATATCATATCAAAGAGAAAGGGCCAATTAACATATAAAGAGCATTTGCAATCAAATCAAAGACCAACAATTAATTAGATGAGCAAAAGATATAATGGAAAGTAAAAAATAAATAAATAAATAAATGGCTCTTAATCATCTGTAAAGATGCTCAACATTACTCAGAAATATGCAAATTAAAACTAAAAGATTCATTTTTTCACTTATGAGACTTACAAAGACCAAAAAAAGTGATAAAGTATACACAGGTAACGGAGACGATTATATTGCTGATAAGGCTATAAATTAGTACAATTTCTGTGGGGATGGGAGGGTGGATCTGGCAATTTCTATCAAATTTTAAATGACCATTATCTTTGACCTTGCAATTCTATTTCTAAAAATTTATCCTGTAGCGCATCTTTCATGTGTGTGAAATAATGTATTCATTGCAACACTGATAGCAAAAGACTAAAAACCTTAATGTCCACCAATAGGGGATTGGGCACACTGTCCTATAATAGTATACTCTTCATCTAAAAAATAAGGCGGTTCGACATATATTGTTATACAAATAGCATTCCTGATAAATTTTAAAAGTTAAGATGTAATACTGTATGATATACTACTATATGTAATACTGTATGATATACTACTTTATGGAAAAGGAACGAAAGAGTATGCATATGCTTATAAATACAAAGTTTATTTCTGGCAAAAAAATTGCTAATGATGGTTGCCTCTGGGATCGGGATAACTGGATAACTGGAGAACAGGGATGAGGAGCATTTACTTCTCACTATATATCCTTTTGTATATTTTTAAATTACATACTATATGCATGTATTATACATTTTTAAAAACCACTGTTTTTGTAAAACAGAAAAATGAGAAGGTACCAAAAAATATTTAAAAGAACAAATTTTCTTCTCAATTAGACTCCACTATCTTTTTGTCTTCTAACAATTTATAAACCCATTTTCATGTTTTTAGAAAAAAAATTAACAAATCTTTTTTTTTAAGTGAAAACAAATAGCTAGCATTATTAAGAAAAAAGGGTATCTTCTGCTAATCTTTATTACTTAAATTTTCATCCCATTTCTGTATTAGATGGAAAATCTATTAGATTGAAAATCAGATGATTACTTAACTATGAAACTGTTGATGAACAGGACTCCAACAGGCCAGATTTCCTGAATGGAATATGAGAAATTCATCCCCCCTCACAATGTTAATCTTGGGATCAGATGCCCCTCCCAAGAGATCCATATTCACCATATTCACCATATTCACCAAGCAGTCAAGTACATAGAACTACCAAAAGCAATTCTACAGTGAAATCTAGACTTAGCTCTACCTGTATGTTTCTTTCTGTATCAGTATATATTAAACACAAACAATAAAACCTGTAAGGATTCTTAGTGCCATATTTTAACTGCTACAAAATTTCCACCACCTACAGCTATAGGTTCATTTAGTTGTCTTCCTATTAAAAACTAGCTCCTCTGTGCCTTCAGCACATAAACAAACCCAAAGTCAAAACCTACCAGTGGAGACAGTGGGGAGGGCACACTGTTTAAGTGACTCCCGACCAGGGGCAATTCTTCTGTGTTTAACACAGCCACAACTAATGCACCGCCACAACTAACGTTGTTCTACACCTCTAAGCTGGAGGACCACTCAGCAGGAATACTGAACGAAATTCAAGCAGCAGATAGAAAGTTGAGCTAAATGGTCTTTTAATAGTTCTTAGATTCCATGACTGAAAAGGAAAAAAAAAAAAAACTTCAACTATCCTTAAAAGGTGAGAATTAATTCCAAAATCTAAACCAAGAGCTGGCAAACATTTCTGTAAAGGGTCAGGTAATAAACATTTTCAGCTTTGTGGGCCAAATAATCTTATTAGCAACTATGCAATTCTGCCATAAGTAATAGAATGGGCACAGCTGTGTTCCAATAAAAACTATTCACAAGATCAGGAAGACAGTTTGCAGGCCATAATTTGCCAACCCCATTTCTAAATAATAATTCCCAATATTCTACATTCAGAAAATTACTACAAATGAGAAAAGCATTGATGGGAAACCAGTACCGTCTAAAAATTCATTGCCCATAATTTCACCACTACTAGAATTACTGTGCATATCACTGTAAAATGAACACTAAATACCTGTCTGATAATAGCTTCAAAAACACACCAACAAATGAATGCCAGGATTCAGAAACATAGATACGCCACAGACTGCATGCAAAATGAAGACACGACCTATAGTCTTTTTCAAGGCGTGTAAAAAAAAAAAAATCTCTGTTTTCAAAGGAAAGCCCCTTGGGATGTTTAGGGGGTAAGGCTTGGACAATATTATTTTGGAGAAAAGGCTACAAATGAATAAAAGCACAGAATGTAATCCAGTCACAGACTCAGAAACCCTAAACCACTATTCTGTTCAAAAAAATCTTGATAAAAAATCTTGAAAAATAACAGAATTTAAAGAGGTCAAGAGCTAACCCAATACTGTGGCAAGATATAAACGTCTGTTTATACACTGTGTATAGGTCTAAAAGAACCCGATTATTATTCTCTACATAAAAATGTGTTATTTACAATTGTATAAATTGTAAATTTATATTTATAAAGGCTATATATGAGGGATGAGGTGGGAATAGAGACTAAGCACATGGTAAATATCACACAAATATGAAAATGCTCTAGGAAGCTGCACTGAGCTACAATGACCAATAAGGGATCCTACATATATACCTCTGCTTCCTCCTTCTTCCCCCCTGACCTTTTGTTTGTTTTTCCACTAAAAGTGAAATGGAGATTAGGTATCTCTAACAAATGGGAATTAATAACTGTAATGCAGAAGTCCATGAACATATCTATTGCTATGCAACAAAATCACTCTAAAACTCAGTGTCTTAAAACAATAATAATCATTATAATCATCATCATCATCATCATTATTTTATTCTCTTGCACAATATTTGTGAGTTAGGAATTTAGAAGAGCTCAACGAAGAAGTTCTAGCCAAACAGCTTCTAGCTCCTGATCTTAAGATTCTTTGGATAGTTCTTCCACATGACGTAGTTTTTAGACCTCTCTGCAGCACGGTAATCTCAGGCTAGACTGCTTACAAAGGTGCTAAAGGCTGCAAGACCAATATCCTAGTGAGCTCAGTAGAAAGAAGCTCTCTCACCTTTTCTGACCCTACTTTGAAAGTCACACAGTATAATTTCTACCACATTCTACTGGTTATAAATAATTCACAAGACTGCCCAAATTCAAGGAGAGGGGACATAAACCCTACCTCCAGATGAGAGAAGAGTCAAGGTTACAGTGAAAGAACCTATGAGATGGGAGATACTATTACAACAATCTTTAAAAACACAATCTGGCACAAAGAGCATGGTGAATTAACTGCTTATTACTGCTGAGACTGTCAACCTTTCAGTCCACATTAGACCTACTTCCTGGGGCTAGAGAACAAGAAGTTGTTCCTTACATTTTTAGCCATCCAAAACTCCTTTAAAAAATATAGCCCAATGAGTCTCATACTTGGGTATTTGCCTACCAAATAATGTCACTGAATAAATATTTTCATTTTCCCACGTTCGCTTAATCATGAACTTCTAACCGTACGTTATCACTTGGAGTTGACAGACTTCTAGACAAAAGCAAGCCAACTCATTTTAATTAGACTATGAAGAGGCCTCACCTCATAGGTATACACTTTCTTTTACGATTTTTGATAAGACTCCCATCTGGAGACATACTGGAAATCACTGGTCTAGTATCTTTTCTACTATATTTTAATAACTCTGGAATCTTCAGTGTTTTGATTAAAACTCAACATAAAAGAAAACTTCCTCTGAAAGTAAGCTGTAAGGAACAAAGGGGCAAAGTAAAAACTCAAAATGTACAAACTATTTACTGTAGTCAAGCTGATAAGGTTCCTTTTTCAAAAATTAAGGCTTATAACGCATTTTTCCACAAACAAAAGAATAACTGTAGCATCTTGGTTAACATTTTTTTTTTCAATAAAAGATGCTAGTGTACAACCCTGCTGTAAGCAACCACTGAAGCAGATATAATGGCCACTCTGTTTGCCTACACGGACCCTGATATACCAATATTCAACTCTCCGTATTCTCTTTTCCCCAATGTCTAAGGTACTTCTTGATAGTAAGGAATCTCAACAGGTTCATTAGTCCTTAGGGCACTACACAAGTATTTTGTTCACTGATGTTGCTCTGTAAGCAGGGTACTTTGGCAAGAGTTGAAAATGCCTCTAAGGCCTCATGATTCTGGAAAATATTACACTCTCAGAATTCCTTTGAGTGATATAAAAAATCAAACACAAAGACAACTTAAGAAGTCAAGTTCTAAAGAGAGGAAATGTCAATTCTACAACATTCAAATTATCTGCTGACAAGAAAACAAATTTTTCAGCAATATCCATTTTCCTTTGTTTCTGTTTCTGTCCTTAAGGCCTATACAAGACTAGTGGGGTAACTTCTCTACCTTAAAGGCTATAGAAGAGGAGCCATGCTTTTGATAACACATAGGATGTTAATAAACTATTCCATTGCTTGCAAAAACATGTATTCATTGACATTTTAGAAAAAACAATTTTTAAAAAGTAATTTCCACAAGTCACACGTGACTCTTTTGACAAACTATTACACTATAGTCTCTCCTTACCCTAATAAAAACCTTTCATGCTAAGACCTGAAATTTTTATCCTACAACTTTCAGACTCAGAAAAGTGAAATATAATATTCCAATATACACTGGATTACCTTCTAAGGCAATGATTGTTCAAAAATGGGCCAGACCACCCATGGGCTATGAATTATTTAGAAAGCAAGACCTTTCTTTGATGCATAAGGCTACTTAAGGATAAACTATTAAGTCAGTTATTAAGAGTTGCAAAACTTAGTGTGTTATTAGAATGTACCAAAGACTTGGATTTATATACAATTAATAACTCTGGTTGCTGCAACCCACAACACTGCAAAACTCCTATCACATATGCAGACTCAAAAACTTGAATTCTGTAATTTTCAAGAGGAACACTGTTCTCTTTAGCTGGTCATGGATTTCAATTATCATTATTCTTACTGTTTAATTAAAAATCAAAAACTACATTATTTGAGCATCATTATCATTTTAGTTTTTTAGTTGTCTAATTAAAACTGCAGGATGCATTACAAAGTTGCATCACTAGGATTTTGAGGTCTACAGTTTTCTAACTAGTCTAGACTTTAAGTACTATTTTTGTGTGTGTGATTCAACTAGGAACCATTCATATCCCTAACTGCTGAAGAAAATCCCTCTCCCCCCACAAATGCTTGTACTTTGACAATTAGTTATTATTCCACTAGAAAGCAGGAATTATTGAACTAAAGAAATGACCCCTTTAGCTGGGTCATTAAAACAGGATTAAAACAGAGGGTGGCTACGTAGTGTAGTGGTTAGCACGTCTGCTTTACATGAGTTCACACCCCAGGTGGAGCCACAGACCATACTCCAGGTGCGCCCGGCTCCCGCCCCAAACCCCACCTCACCACCCCCAAGTATGTCGGGAGTGCCAGGCCCCGGGTGCGCCAGGCCCTGGGGGACACTCCGAGTGAGCACATGGGAGGAGATGCCCAACCTTCAGAGATCCAGTTCTTAAGGGGAAATGGCAACATCCATAGGTCGGGGTGGAAGTCGGGGGGAGGAATTAAAGAGGGGGGAAAAAATAAAACAGGATTAAAACAGCTTGAGAGTCACTGTTCTAAGGGTCCTTACTACTCTAGTCTCTCTTTTTGGTGGGAAGCTTCCAGGAATGTCTTTAAATGACTAAATTTCCTAACAAACCCTCTTCCTCAAAACTTGTTTCCTGGCTTATCTTTTAAACTTTGTCAGGCTTATAGATACAGCTTACAACTAAATATTATCAGGCAGGGATCAGGCCAGAAAGGTACAGAAAACATGGGAAAGTGTTTGATGACTTTGGATTCTTAGTATCTGTTTTCGGCTGTGAAACTGACTTAAGCTCCCCAAGAATACTGTAGCCACGGCTTATTGTGAAGATGGAGTGAAAACGTGTATAGCAAAGCGAAAACATTACAGTACAAAATTCAGGGAATTCTTAGTCAATTTATCAATTGAGAATCAGAGTCACAACACTAAAAACCTTAGCATTAAGTTACTTCCTTTTCTATAAACTGAGATCCGCAAGGAAAAAGACAGCCAAAATAAATAACCAAAACAGACTTATAAAAAAAAACAAACAGGTAGGGTAATGAATAACTACACTGCTGGGACTTCTACTAACCACCTGACCTTGGGCAAGTCAATTAACTGCTCTGATCATTCATCAAATTCATTGAAGAGGCCAAATCATTGATGATTAAATCTTCTAGTTCTCAGTCTATGTATCTATTACTATGTACTAAAGTAAGCTGTTTCCTAATAGTACATTAGATACACAGAGAATTATTAACTCTAATAGGTCACAAAGGTTATCACTTTAAAGCAATACACCTAATACTCACTAATCTTTAAACAGCCTCTGCACCTCTCTGCAGTCAAATGTCCCATTAGCAGGTAATTCACCTCTTCCCCTCTCCTGAGGATTCTGCGTATGCTAATAATCATTATTTTGATTACATTTCAGGTACAATCCACAAGTTTTTAAAAGCACATATTTCTAAGAAACTTCTTTAGGACCATCCCTGAAACTAAATAGAAGATAAACTCATGCTCTCAGGGCTCCAGTGAGAACCAATCCTCTGTCAGCCCAATATACGTTTCTAAATCCCTGTATCACACCCAGGAGTTATTTTAATACAAATATAAACCTCAAAATACTTTAACAGACCTTTCCTCCACAGATCTTAACTATGTAAGGTCAAAAAGTTCTTTCTTTACCTCTGAAAAAATGGTATTTAAGCATTTATTCATTCTTACATTTATATATTCTACTTCTGGTTAATTTAGGAAAAATAGAGGCCATTGTATAAAGTACCATACACTTATTCCAAATTCTTTGGTAAAATCATTCCTACGTACTTATTAAACTGGATATAGCTTGTTTTCCCCCAAGAATCCAATTAAGAATTGGTATTTTTTAATTATGCATTTACATAATAAATTTTATAATTTTATCGCTCAATAAAAAGTTTGTAAAAGGTGAGCACTACACACAGAAATAAATGAGTTGAATTTCAGCAGTAAGCTTTCTGCCTATATATTAAAGAGTGGATTATTAAACCAAAATCCATAGGCCCTCAAGGATATTTGAGTAGGTTCTGGAAGTCTTATTAACGTCTTGAAATTATATGAAAAACTAAGTGTGTATGTATATTTTTTCTGAGATGATAACAGAAAGCTTTGAGGAGATACTCAAAGAGGTTCATGACCTTTGACTAAGAACCTCTGCATTATGAAATATATTTTAAGGTTTTATTTTCAGTTACTACTTCAAAATATTTAAGACTCTAAAATAATAAGACATAATGGCAAAAGTTCCTTAAATTCAAGGATTTCTCATGTGACTGTCAAGTAACATTTCTGGCAAGAATTCCATAAAAGACAAGAATGATGTAAACCAGATATTTCAAAGTAATTCTAAAATTGTCAAATGGTTAACATTTAAATCAAACACGCACACACACATGACACCATTTAAAATCTCAAAATGATATACTTGAAAGCTGATGACACACACACATTCTAGACAAAATGGACCCATTTATACATGTGCTACTAAGACATTTAGAAAGCTTTTAATGGAATGTGTCAAATAATTCACCATGGACAGCGATACAGTCACAAAGTAGTGTGTCCTAATTTGTAAGACAGCAATTGGCTTCTTTCAAGTATTAATGTAAGACCTACAGTATGTCAATAACATCTTGCAGGGATCTAAAAGATATAGAAAGATATGGATTTAGATATAAATTTATTCTATGAAGCTAAAGTTAGCCTCACCTCAACCCCTAAATGTTCTTTCTCCTGTCTAAATCCTACTTTCATTCAGAAATAATGTCATTTCCCACTTAGAATCTCTATAACCAATTTCGGCATATCATCTCACTGCATTGTTTTATATACATATATGCAGTCTCCCCAATTACATTATCCCTGTCCTACAGTAGATTACTATATCTAATTTCTCTTGCCCAGCAGAATGTAATCCATAAATCTCAAAATACATATGAACATATTTCCACTTCACTTAGATTACCAAATCTATTGTTACACTTATCATGCTACATGGTAATGACTGGTAAAAATGTCAGGGATTTGCTTCAGAATAAAAAAGGGGGGAAGTGGGTGGAGGTACAGATGAAACAAACTGACCACAAGCTGATAACTGTTAAAGTTGGTGATGTATATATTATTGTATTTTTATGTAGGCAATTCCCCATAATACAAAGTTAAAAGTTTGCCTCTCCTACTAGAATAGAGAGCTTCTTAAAGCAGGTCCAGTAGTATTCTTCTTGCACATCTGCCCAGCAGAGAGCAGATAAATTTACAAAACACATCTCATTCTTAGGCATAACTACCTTTCAATGAAACTTCAACAGCTTTTTGATGGTTTTCTATTTAAATGATTCTTTTATTAACTCAGATAAAACATATACATATTCAATCATTATTTAGTAGGTTCCTACTTTCTGAGATACACTGCGTTGGTAAATGCAGGCTATTGAAAATAATTCATCCTCTTTAATAAATTAAGAATCAGACAGTACCCTCAAAGATCTATGGGGGAAAAAAAGGTCAGGGAGGAGGAAAAGGGAGATGAAGAGAAAGAAAATATAGTAAAAAGCAATAAATACAGTTTCTAAGAAAGGAATCTAAGGCATACACATTTTTTATTAGAAAGAGGGCATACAGTTTGTTCAAGCTAGACAGGTCCAAAAGTTCCCCTCGCCACTCTTTTTTAAAGATGAAACTAAAGCTTAGAGAGGGGAACTGACTTGCCTAAGTCACACACCAAGTTGCTAGCAAAAACCAAAATTAAAACTCAGATCTGCTGATTCACAGCACAATGTAAATTTCCTACATCAAAATATTTTCTTCTACACTATAATATTCATTAGTAAAGAGAATTGCTTTTATTATTAATATATTCTTGTTCTATATTATACCTTACTAAAAAAGAACATAATAGACTAAGGCTAAGTAAAGGGGGTAGGCTGGGAAGAAAATGCACACAAGGACAGTTACACATGAAGACTATATGCATATGCCACACTTCCTCAATTCTGAGACACATTTAACTTGAAGACAGAGTATCCACTTCATAAACATTTAAAATACATATGGCATGATAAAATATATTTTCATTTCAAAAAATACTACAATTTGAAAACACATGCCTCTAAATATCATATAATACATCCTATAAAACACACAAAAATCACTATCATTTAAGAGTCAGTGCTATAAGGTACAAACACACAGAGCAAGAATCCCATCTTCTAAGAAAACGAATAGTTACTAAATACCAAAGGCTATGTAGCACTTTTTTCAATTGTAGTTAATATAAATAAGACCTTCTTGCCATTTGTCTTATATGCATGTGTTTTGGAGTTTGACAAAGCAAGGTTTAAAACTCAGCTCTGCCACTTAGCTCTCTACCCTTTGGGAAGTTATTCTCTTCTCTGAGCCTCATTCTCTTTATCTGTAAAATGGGATGTTCGCCTTAGAGAATTGCCTGAGAATTAAATGTGATAATTTACTTAAGAGAAACGGTACGGTACCTAGATGAAATACTAAGTTTCTTCCTACAATTACCATGAGTCAAATGCAATTAAACTAAAAACCAGAACCTATTCTTTAGGGACTGGAATAATTGCATACTGATCCTAGGGCAAATCCTACAAGTTTGCTTTGGAATAATTATTTGCTAGGAAAAGTTTCCTTTTTTGAAATTTGTCTATTCTTCAAATTGGGAACAGAAAACAATGACAAATTCTAAAGAGTTTCAGTTAGTTATATGTAAATTCAGCACTTTCATACTGTCTTACTAAACTGAGCCTCCAGGCCCATTATAAACCCACTGAAGAAGGGAACTATAGAACATATGGGAAGAGAGAAAAGTATATGGCCAAAAGACACAGTGAAGATGACTCAGTTATATGGGTGGTTTGTGTTCTTGTTAACCTTAAGTTCATTTATTAAACTCTAAGAAAACAATGTTCAGAAGAGCCAAGACCATATCTCCAAGATTCTGGGTGCTTCAGTAGCTAATCCCTCAAATTAAGCACATGTCATCTTTCAACATGTAGATTCAGGATGTTTCCACCAGTTAACAACCCAGTCATTTCCAAGATAGAAATGTGCCTACCGAAGTGGCTCACATGCAGCAGGCACAAAAATAAGACCATCTTTTTTCTCCTACCCTGAACATAGCTCAGTCTAGCCCACCCACAGATTCCCTATTAGCTCATTTCAGTTGATTTTTCCCAACTAATTATAAATAATGCTCATTTTTTAACTTAAAAAAATACAAGCATTTTAAAACTACCGTGATCTTACCAGCCAAAGATTAAAATATTACAAAGGGACATAACAACATCTTTCCTATGAATCTAACCATAACTGTGATGATACCAGCTTTTAAATTTGTATAGAGCACTTGCCACTAACACATTTCTAAACTATAAGCCTATATCTTAATATCTTCATTCTGGCTTTCTTGAGACTAAATTCACATTACTTTTTTTCCTTACTAAACTCAATGGTTTCTTCTCAATCTTTATTCTTCTGATTCTCTCAGCTATATATTTTGCTGCTGACCACTTTCTCTTTCTTGAGAACTTTTTCTGTCCTAAATTTCCCCAAACAGTATATTCCTCAGTGTCTACAAAAGTCTCTTCAACTAATCTTTTTCTCTTTCTTATCTGACTCTGTTGTTAATCATGACAATCTCAAAAAAAATGGCTCAGGCCTGGCCTTTGGATTTGCTTATCTACTTTGAATCTCTAGCACTTAACAGTGCCTGGCATGAAATGGATGCTTAATTAATGTTTACTGACTGACTTTGCCAATCAATCCTGACCTGCCACTTTACTAGCTGTGTGACCTTGGTCAAATTAAATATCTCTGAATCTCAGTTCCCTCATCTATAAAATAGGTATAACCAAAGGAAGATGGTGCTTGGAAAGCTCAAAACATTGTCCAGCACAAAGCATCTAATAAATTATACTATAATCAACATAATCTAATACAGGACTCAAAAATGTTTCTGATTATTACACATGGTTGAACACCAAATCTACCACTCAATAATCCAACTTACTTTCACCATATTCTCTTATCGTAACAAAAAATATTTTTGCACTTTCCTTTACTACACGTCTCCAAACCATTATCAACTATTCCAGTTCTTCTCTTAGCCACCATAATCATTATTTATCAACTAAGCTACAATATCAGACTTACTTGACTTCCACACCCTTAAGCCATTATTCAAATCTCAATTCTTCTTTAAAGCCATTTTTAATTTGTCACTCATTATAACCATGTAACCATGTCTTCCAATAACCTACTTCCCAACTCGTAGTTCAAAAATGGCTCAAAACTCACTTCTTCCGGAACCCTTCCCTGATTAACTTCTCACCACTGGGATTACTTCTCTACTCTGAGTCACTTCAGCACTTACATATTGTTATACTTAAGGTAAAATGTGATCAGTGAATAGCTTTACCAAGAAATTACTTCCACAAAATTATTTCTACATCCTAAAGAATGGTCCATTAGCTATTATGCTTTGTTGATCTGGTAATAAGGAAACATCCTATACAATAAATGTCCTCTTTGGTTTCTGCCCTTGACACTATACTACTTTGTCAAGAAGTGCTAAACTCTCTACAATCTTCTGTCCTATCCTCAAGCAATAATTATACCTCAGTACCAATCACCTCCTCCCATTTAAAACCACTGGAAATTTGGTAGTGGGCCACTTTTTTTCTATTTCCTCTTCTCTGCCCCCAGCCCCGTCTCACATTCCACAAATAAAAATTCCATAAGCTTGAAGCAGAAAGGCAATAGCACACACACCACATCTGTCCTTTCTCTAAATGAAAGGAACTTTTAATCTATTTAGCTATAAAACTCTTCCCAAGGCTGAAAAATTTCCCAGCCAAGCATAATAATCAAATTCTACTACATCAAAATACTTGATTCTATAAAATAACAGGACTGTGTTTATATGTTACAACTCTCACTTGTGTTACTGTAAGGGATCTTGCATCATTTTTATGCTATATTACACATGCCCAACAAGATAGTTAAGAAGGTCCTCTGGCAAGGCAGATTTTCTGAAAGTATCTTCTGATGTTGCCTTAAACCAACACGTTCTCTTTTCTTAATATAAAGAATCAAGCACTGCCATCCAATCAAAAGCAAACAATACTTGTGCCATTACTTCTGAGGGGGTGAGCGCGTGTGCTGCTGAGGCAAAACCAATTAGGTGAACTGCCACGGGGGCAGCAGAAGACGTGGGGAGGGAGGTCGAACACAGTAGTGAGAATGAACAAGTCTGAGTGTTTGGCCCTCGATGAACACTGTGAACCTGGCTGACTCCTGAGATATTCTGCTTTTCTGACCCCGCCCAAACCGACAGTTATTATTGCTTACTTACTCATAAAAGATCCACACCCTTCGCTACCATACATAAATCTCCCTTGTTTGTTCCTTGAATACTTTCTCCTAACTGGCTACCTTATGCCTTCTAGTTAAACAGCCTCCATCCACACCTCACCTAAAACCTCCTCGGTCACCTTCCGGTTTCAGTAGGTGCCTCTAACTCGATCCACGTGTCTCCATATGTCTAGATATCTCAACGTTCAAAATCCAAGCCAGTCCTCCTTTCACGCACAGCTGATTTTCCCCCGCCCTCTATCAATGCCTACTTCCAAGGGGCCAACAACACTCCACAGCTCCGCACCCTCTCCTCGGGCAGCCTTTCCTGAGCATCATCCTCTTCCCATCACTTTCTTCCTCCCACACCCGGAATCGTTCAATCACAGGCCTTTTACTACCATCCTTAGAGCACACGAGCCTGGTACTCCGTTAACTACCCCGCCCCACCATCGCCACCTCTACGCGGCCTCCCCACCCCAGGCGGCGCCCCCAGGCTCCGCGGCTGCAAACCAGGCCCCTCCCTAAGTCCGGGTTTGCGGTCCCCGCACTCTGGAGGGCGGCGGCCCGGCCAAGCTGCGCAAAGACCACCCCTACGGAAGTAGGCACCCCCAGCTCTGGAAGAGCGGGACGGAGGGGGCGTGGGCGGGGCAGCGGGTGTAGCCCCCCCGCCCCGGCCTGGCCTGCCGCCCCAACGCCTGCAGCTGCGACCCGGGCCAGGCGAGTAGGGAGAGAGCCCGGCCTCTCCCACCCGGCGTGCCTGCCTCTAACCTAGATGCAGAAGCTCAGGCCTGGCTTTCCCCTTAGCCGTCCAGCGATGGACCCACCACAGCCGCCGTCGTCGCGCTCTCCTCACTCGCTTTCCCACCGCCCCAGGCCGGCTGCGGAAAAGCGGACCGGCAATGGCACGCCCATTGGCTGCGGCCCGCACTCGCGTCAGCCGCCCAACCCAGCCTGCGGGATGTGACTGGCTGACGCGGCCCCTCTTCTCCACATCTCGCCTTGATTGGCTGCCTCGCGCCCCCCTAATCAGGAAGACCGCTCACCCGCCTTTCCGCTTCGGCCTCCCACCCCGGAATCCCGTTTCCATCCGGGAGGGTTGGGGGCGGGAAGGGCACTGGTGAAATACGAACGGCCAATGGGCGCGCCGAGAGAAGGCCGGGGGGTGGGCTCCGCGGCCGGCCTGCCCGCAGAGGAAAGTTCAGCCAATGGGCGTGCGCGCCACATCCCGAGCCCTGGAGCACTTCCCCTGGCCGCTCGCGTTCCAGCGGGTCGCGCCCAGTGCCACGCCCTGTTGCCGGTGCCACGCCCTGTTGCCGGTGCCACGTCCTGCTGCCGGTGCTGCTGGAGGGGCGTCGACTGGAATGGTGGGGAGTATTCGGCGAGGCAGGTGTGGGAGACCGCGGGTAGCCTTTGTGGCGTGCTACTGCACTGCCTACGTGGGGTCCAGCGCGCTTTCAGGTGGGGCTGGTTCGGAACTGCGAGAGCGGAGCGGGTCGCTCCTTGGTCCACTGGAACCTGAGAGGGATGCCCTTTAAGGAGGGAGCTGTGCGTGAATCTTGTCCAGCCTTACGGGTCTGTGAGCAAATCATTCCACTTTCCACTCCTTCCAGAATAATTTCGTACAAAACTTATAAATGGTGAGAGAATTTAGATTAATGGCTACCTCTGGTGGGGGAATGGAAGGGGCACAGGGAACCTAATGGGAGCTCGAAAGGCTCCGTCTCGACCTGGGTGGTGGTAGTTACACATATACATATATATATATGTAAAATTCATCGAGCCTTCCACTTTGTGGATAACATCTCGATTTTTTAAAATAAAAAGATTGTGAAAATAACTCAGTAATAACATTACCATAAACTTAGGCTCCATGGGACTCCGATGGGATAAACTAATTCCACTAGGATTTAGCTATCATTCAAAAGTGACAAACTGTAGAGAGAGAAAAGGGGATTGTGAGAATTTAAAATGAATGAAAGCTCCTGCACGGTGAATAACACAAACAGCTTAGTACTTTAAGGATGAGCCAAGATGGTTCAGAATGATTTATTTTTGAGGATTTAGAGCTTGTCTTAGTGTCTGGCTCTGTTAGTAACACAAAAGCACCTATGGTGCTGCACCTAGTTGAGAACTACAAAAGTTTACCGAACTGCCTACTTGATGGCCATCCAAGTCTGAACCAAGAAACTTTCATTTGAATACCATGGCTTTTGCCCTGGAGGAGCTCCCAATCCAGCGCTAAGTATAGTTCTTTCTTCAGGAAGGCACGGAACACAAAGCTAACAGGATGAAACATTTCCTCTAGGTTAGGCTAGATGTATGTACCTGGAACCAGTTCAGTAGAATTCTGAAATAGCAAGGGTCAGGTAGAACATTCTTGGAAATGGGTCAATATTCTCCCCAAAACAAACATAAGAACTGGGCCAAATTCTAGCCTTTGAAAGGGCACCAGCAGCAAAACAAAGATGATGGGATTCATTTTTAGAAATTTTGTCATTGTTTTTCTATTCTTGTAAATGCCTTGGTTTAAAGTACTGATCCCTGAACTAGGCATATAAAATTAGATAAGATAGTGTTTTCCACAGAGCAAAGGGTGTAACAGGAAGACACATAAACAGGTAATTACAACATAATACAGGATGAAAGAATACATATAAAGATCTAACCCAGCCTAGGGAATTCAGGGGCATCTTCTTAGAAGACACGGAGCTAAGTGAGCCACTGCTAAGGTTTGTCAGCATACTATATGAAATTAGGCAGTATTTCTGGAGAATGCTTTCATTCTAAATGTTTATATTTTTGTGCAAATATCTTGATTTTTTTTTAATGTCTAAATTCAAAAACAACTTACTATTTAGTTCTGAGGAAAACACATGAAGAAATTAATTGCTTAATGAGTACATTATGATTTTCAAAAATAACAGTTAAGAGCATGAAGTCATCTCATTTGATTCATCAGTGTATATGTAACGTGCCTGCAGCAAGGACCCCCACAGATGAACAACATGCTTTCTGTAGGAGGACTTAAAATAATGGTTCACTCTCTAAGATGGTATAGTCTCATAGGTAGGGCATGCATGTTGTACAGCCAGTGTCCCTCATAGTGTACCATCATTCTTAAGTGAATTCAAAGAATTCATATAGCTACAAAAAGTGAGTATTCACAAAAGGCAATGAAGGATTTTGCCCAGAGTCTAACCTAAAACATGTAGTAATACCGAAAGAAAGAGTCGTTCATTCAAATGCTTTCCACATCTTTCTTCAACCAGAGCCCTAAAAAATAGGGCTGCTATATATTGGAATCAACTTTATTGTAATTTTATTCAATATGAAACACCTGTATGTGCTTTGATCCTTGCTATAGTTCTGTAAATGAAGATAAATTACACCAAGACAAAAATGCACTATTGTAGTTTACAGGCTAAGGAGCTATACCATATGTTACTGAGAAAAATACATAGGGATAAGCACCAAAAACACATATGTTACACATAATGTAGTTGTAGTATTTATGAATCCTTCAGAATTTTATAACATCTTTAAAAACAAGTATAGCTAAGCATTAATTTTTTTATGCCAGTATTTATGCAAATACTGCTCTGAGGAAACATTTCTTGTATCATTTTCTAACTCATGATATATTTTTCTGTGAATGTCTTATTAAACACAGTTCTGATGAGCTTCTTCGATCTTAAAAAAGAAACAAGCCCCAAATGGAGTCACTTGTGCTAAGCCCACATCACCAAACTGATATTAATAGTTTCAGCCTCTCCCAGGAATGTAACTCTTAACCAGTCAATCTGTAATTTCCTGATCAGCACTAGAAAGGTATTCCTCAACATAGACCCCTTCTGACCTGAAAGGAAACTGCCTTGCCTGAAACAATTCACTCTTTACCAGAAACTTTCTTTTCCTGCCCCCTTCTGCTTATAAAAGCCTTTCCTTTTGTACAGCTCCTTGGAGCTCCTTTCTGTTTGCTAGATGGGATATTGCCTGATTCATGAATTATTGAATATAACCAATTAGATTTTTACCCAGTTAAATTTTGTTAACAACTCTTATTTTCACAACAACCCTATGCAAGTATTTATCCAA
>NW_011889021.1:1332470-1333265 GCF_000151845.1 Pteropus vampyrus | reverse complement strand
ATGCAAATACTGCTCTGAGGAAACATTTCTTGTATCATTTTCTAACTCATGATATATTTTTCTGTGAATGTCTTATTAAACACAGTTCTGATGAGGTTCTTCGATCTTAAAAAAGAAACAAGCCCCAAATGGAGTCACTTGTGCTAAGCCCACATCACCAAACTGATATTAATAGCTCGCGCCCCCCTAACCAGGAAGACCGCTCACCCGCCTTTCCGCTTCGGCCTCCCACCCCGGAATCCCGTTTCCATCCGGGAGGGTTGGGGGCGGGAAGGGCACTGGTGAAATACGAACGGCCAATGGGCGCGCCGAGAGAAGGCCGGGGGGTGGGCTCCGCGGCCGGCCTGCCCGCAGAGGAAAGTTCAGCCAATGGGCGTGCGCGCCACATCCCGAGCCCTGGAGCACTTCCCCTGGCCGCTCGCGTTCCAGCGGGTCGCGCCCAGTGCCACGCCCTGTTGCCGGTGCCACGCCCTGTTGCCGGTGCCACGTCCTGCTGCCGGTGCTGCTGGAGGGGCGTCGACTGGAATGGTGGGGAGTATTCGGCGAGGCAGGTGTGGGAGACCGCGGGTAGCCTTTGTGGCGTGCTACTGCACTGCCTACGTGGGGTCCAGCGCGCTTTCAGGTGGGGCTGGTTCGGAACTGCGAGAGCGGAGCGGGTCGCTCCTTGGTCCACTGGAACCTGAGAGGGATGCCCTTTAAGGAGGGAGCTGTGCGTGAATCTTGTCCAGCCTTACGGGTCTGTGAGCAAATCATTCCACTTTCCACTCCTTCCAGAATAATTTCGTACAAAACTTA
>NW_011889021.1:1322785-1329655 GCF_000151845.1 Pteropus vampyrus | reverse complement strand
GTTTGTCAGCATACTATATGAAATTAGGCAGTATTTCTGGAGAATGCTTTCATTCTAAATGTTTATATTTTTGTGCAAATATCTTGATTTTTTTTTAATGTCTAAATTCAAAAACAACTTACTATTTAGTTCTGAGGAAAACACATGAAGAAATTAATTGCTTAATGAGTACATTATGATTTTCAAAAATAACAGTTAAGAGCATGAAGTCATCTCATTTGATTCATCAGTGTATATGTAACGTGCCTGCAGCAAGGACCCCCACAGATGAACAACATGCTTTCTGTAGGAGGACTTAAAATAATGGTTCACTCTCTAAGATGGTATAGTCTCATAGGTAGGGCATGCATGTTGTACAGCCAGTGTCCCTCATAGTGTACCATCATTCTTAAGTGAATTCAAAGAATTCATATAGCTACAAAAAGTGAGTATTCACAAAAGGCAATGAAGGATTTTGCCCAGAGTCTAACCTAAAACATGTAGTAATACCGAAAGAAAGAGTCGTTCATTCAAATGCTTTCCACATCTTTCTTCAACCAGAGCCCTAAAAAATAGGGCTGCTATATATTGGAATCAACTTTATTGTAATTTTATTCAATATGAAACACCTGTATGTGCTTTGATCCTTGCTATAGTTCTGTAAATGAAGATAAATTACACCAAGACAAAAATGCACTATTGTAGTTTACAGGCTAAGGAGCTATACCATATGTTACTGAGAAAAATACATAGGGATAAGCACCAAAAACACATATGTTACACATAATGTAGTTGTAGTATTTATGAATCCTTCAGAATTTTATAACATCTTTAAAAACAAGTATAGCTAAGCATTAATTTTTTTATGCCAGTATTTATGCAAATACTGCTCTGAGGAAACATTTCTTGTATCATTTTCTAACTCATGATATATTTTTCTGTGAATGTCTTATTAAACACAGTTCTGATGAGCTTCTTCGATCTTAAAAAAGAAACAAGCCCCAAATGGAGTCACTTGTGCTAAGCCCACATCACCAAACTGATATTAATAGTTTCAGCCTCTCCCAGGAATGTAACTCTTAACCAGTCAATCTGTAATTTCCTGATCAGCACTAGAAAGGTATTCCTCAACATAGACCCCTTCTGACCTGAAAGGAAACTGCCTTGCCTGAAACAATTCACTCTTTACCAGAAACTTTCTTTTCCTGCCCCCTTCTGCTTATAAAAGCCTTTCCTTTTGTACAGCTCCTTGGAGCTCCTTTCTGTTTGCTAGATGGGATATTGCCTGATTATGAATTATTGAATATAACCAATTAGATTTTTACCCAGTTAAATTTTGTTAACAACTCTTATTTTCACAACAACCCTATGCAAGTATTTATCCAAATTTTGTAGAAGAGAAAATTGAGGCTCAATGAGACAGGTAACCTGCCTAAAGTCATACAGCTGTTAGGTGGCAGAAGTAGGATTGGAATCTAGGTCTTTTTCATGGCAAACTCCATTGTCTTGCTACTATGCCACATTTGCCCCCTCTAAAACAAGATCAAGTCATTTTGCCTGTATTCCTCACAGTGAATGGCACAGAATCACACATATGTCTCTCATAGAACTCACAGGGTTATTTTTATTAGGCTTTATCTTTACAAATGTCATAATGGAGAGTGAACTATTTAAAACCAACTATTCTGCATTAAAAATGTTTGTTTTGACAAAATTTAAGGGAACACAACTTACTTTTGAGTTCCATTGGAGAATCCATCACAGCTATCTAGAATGCATAAGAGATGCTCACTTTCATAGCATAGAAAGAGTTTCAGGCAACTCAAGAGAGCCAAATTTCTAGTAAGGGTAGTTATCCTCTGCAGTTCATCTGATGATCTCTACTTTCCCCTATACTCAATTATGACATCCAGAATTGGTCTACTTTAAACATTATGGTTAAAGCCTGTTAAAAGAAAAAAATTCTACCAAGTTTCTAACATTTCCACTAGTACATCAGTTGCCAGTCTGAAGTACACAAAGTCCATCCCTATGGCTTCATTTCCTTAACTCTAAAAGGAGGACGAAACAGTGTCCGGTATCTGTTCTGAGTGTTTCAGAGATGTGTGAAATAAGTTTGGTTTTCACCTGGATGTGAATATAATCTGACCTTCAGTTATTCAACAGCTTTAATCTAAGTAGAACAAAAATGGAGCTGCTATGTTCATGGCTCTTCTAAATCTTTCCTGGCCGTTGGTTTTCTGGATCTTGAAGGGTGGCAGAATTTACAACCACAAAATATATCACTTTGGTTCCCAGGGTTATTTAGAGCTAAATACACTTTATAAATAGTAGATATAAGAAGGATATTCTAATCCCCCTTTTTTCTTCCTGAAAAGAGGAGATAAAAACTCCCATGTGAAAGACGCTCTCCCTAAACCAGGGGAGATTGGTAAGAGAAACATTTGACAAGGAAAAAATTCTGAAATGTTCTACGTTAAATTACAGCAGGCCAGAGGGTAAGAAGAAGAGATGAGAAAGGTTAATCAGTTAACAGCCTCAAAGGGAAAGCAACAAGAGACTGCTTACTTTCCTGAATATAGATTGAAACTTTGAGTTAACTTCCAGGTGGCTATTTCTGAGGTTATATAGAATAGCTGATGCATGAACTTTCCAGACTGTTGTCCACAATCCAATCCAGAAAGAGTAAATAACTTCTTAACAGACTTTCACCTATCCCAGAACTAGCCCTGCTTCATCTTTTCCTGCCCCCCTCTACCTATAGCTAATGGAAAGTTTTTCAAAACAACTTACATCTTCTTCCCCAAACTCATTGTACAAAAGAGCCCTAGTAACCCCAGGATTTCACCCATGTTTGTCTTCTCCATCTGGTTCTGCTGCTGTTGATTTAGACTGCATGTCCTATGACCTGGTCCCTTTCTGACTAGCACACGGCTCAATAAGCCCTTTCAGAAAAACTTTTAGCTTTGAAGGTTTTTGTTGAATACATTCTTCAATGGGGAATCAAAGCCAAGAAAATCCTGTTTAAATACTTTGTTAAAATAATTCTCTTCCTGTAACCTCCCTATATAGTGTAGATACTTTTCCACAATTGCTTCTTATTGTTCAATCTAAAATAAAAGCCTATAGGTTTTGCCATTTCTTTGAGTCTTCATTTTCTTATGAAATTTATAAAACATATAAATTCGTATACTTTTCTTCCGTTAATCTGTCTTATATCAGTTTAATTCTCAAGCCCACCTGAAAAGCCCTAAGAAGCAGAGGTAAAATTTTGCCTCCCCTACATTCTAAACTGTCTCCTCTAGACCTTGTTTATTGATAAAAATGCCCTAGTGTTACCTAGCTCACAGGAGTTGGGAGGAAGAAGAAAAGTATTTGTAAAATTTCTTTAAATACTGTCTGTTTTCTGTTTTCTAAGCAGCATTGTAAAAAGAAGAAACCATCTTGCTGGCTAATTTCTTTCCACATCTGACTAGATGGTCATTTTGTTCTTTTGTGGGTGGCATTGTCATTTTTCAAACATTGTCAGGCAATAATAACTCAATAGAACCTTGAGACCTGAAGATTATTCTTTTCTTTTTCCCATTCCTTTTCTCCTTTTTAAGGTTTTACTCCCTTTGTACATGAGTCAGAGCAGAGCTGCTGCAGATGCCCAGAAATGGGAATCACTAGTTTGTCATTTGAACATCACAGCAGGTATAAGGTGTAAGCCACAGACTTTGACTCACCTATTTCCTGCTCTTAGGGTGATGCTTTTTGAGAACAGGACGTAAAGTCTTTAAGATCAGGTCCATCACATCTTTGAACTTCTAGGGAAAGACCTCTGAGAAATACTTGCAAAGGCCCCAAACTAGGAGAACCTCAGGCAGCAAACCACATCTACTGTAAAAAAAAAAAAAAAAAAATCAGTATATACAAAGGTGCGACTCTTTAAGGAAGTAAAATTTATGTTTGACTTAATCCCTAATCTCATTCCCTGCCCCCAGCAGAGAACAATGCACAGATTACAGTTTCCCCATTAACAAAGCCATTCAATCACTGTAACAACATGTATTTAAGCAGCAAATTTTAGTTTAGTTTTTTTCCTAATGAATTAGGTAATGTTTGGCTTAAGAATAGAATATAGAGATTACGAGTCCTAACCAGAACTGAACTGAGTATGCAATCCCAGCACTACCACCTGTTGTCTCTGTGACCTTGGGGAAGTTATTTACTCTCAGTACCTTAGTTTACCAATGGTAAAATGGAAATGATAGCAATAGCACCTACCCCATAGGCATGCTATGAAGCTGAATGAGTTAAAGCACTTAGCATAGTTTCTGGCACAAGGTAAACACTGTCTTAAAGGCTTACCTTTAAGATTGTTAAATCTTAAGGAAAAATATTAAAGTGAAAAACTCCCCAGAACCAATAATAATGCCTTTCTATTTTTGAAGATATACTAATATACCAAAAACTTTATAGTTTCCAAACCTCACAGCAAGGAAGGTATTACTGTCTCATAGACACAGATGAGGAAGTGGAAGATTGGAGAATTTAATTAAATTGTCTAAAAGTACATAACTGAGTAATGGAGTTAGGAATTCTAAACCAATGTGTCTAATTCCAAAGCATGTACCACTTCATTGTTGAGTAAACAGGGAACTCTACCCAAAGGGGACAGTTAGACCTGACACATATTTTAGGCAGCTTAGGCAGGAGGGAATATTCCTGACCTACAGAAGAACATTTATTTTACTAGACGCTATCAGAATTTGCTTTTCTAAACCTGCTTATACTTTTGGAATAATTTTAAATTTACTGAAATATTGTAAGAGTGCTATCAAGAAGTGTCATATATCTTTACTCAGTTTCTCCCTGGTGCTAACATCTTACACAATCATGGTACAGTTGTCAAAACTGAGAAATTAACATTGATTTAATACTATTAACCATGGACTTTATTCAGATTTTACCAGTTTTTGCACTTATGTCCTTTTTCTGTTCGAGAATCCAATCTAGTAACCCATATTGCATTTAATCATCATGTTTCTTTAATCCCATCCAGTCTTTGACAATTTCTAGCCTCTCCTTGTTTTTCATGACTTTGACAGTTTTGAGGCATACTGGTTGGATATTTTTTAGAATGTCCTTCAGTTTGGATTTTTCTCAGGAGTACACCAAAGTTACCAGTTTTGAGAAAAATTATCACAAAAGCGAATTGCCTTTTCTCACATGTTATCTGGGAGTATACATAACAACCTGGTTTATCACTGATGATGTTAACTTTACCCATTTGGTTAAGGTAGTGCCTCTTTAACCTTTCTTGGCCAGTCTCAGACCCTTCTAGACTCTTTGAGAATATAATGAAAACTATAGACCTTTCCCCCAGAAATATGCATTAACATACATCCAGTCAAAATACTGTAATAAAGTGGAAAAGCTTCAGGAGCCCTCCCTCAACCTGAAGATGGACCATCTAGTGGTCGATGGATTCCACAATAAGAATCTTAATTTAAACACTAAGGCAAGTTGATGAACACATCAAAGGATTTGTCAAAAATTAATGACTGTATTCTACTATAAAGTTAAATGTACATGTATATTGTGATGGTAATGTTATGTGTCAACTTGGCAAGGCTATGGTGCCCAGTTTGGTCAAAGTATTAGTCTAGATGTTCTCTAAGGGTATTTTTTTATATGTGATTAATACTTATTAATATTAATACTTATAAACTTGATGATTAAATGGAATATGAGTTACTGGATTGGATTCTCGAACAGAAAAAAGACAAGCGCAAAAATGGGTAAAATCTGAATAAAGTCCACATTTAATAGTATTATATCAATGTTAATTTCTCAGTTTTGACAACTGTACCATGGTTGCGTAGAATGTTAACACCAGGGGGAAGCTGGGTGAAGATATATTCAGATTTTTACATTTGAATAATAATTCGAGTACAGCAGATTACCCTTCATAATATTAGTGGGCCTCATGCAGTCAGTAAAGGCCCTATGGCCAAAGACTAAGGTTTCTTGAAGAAGGAATTCTCAAGACTGCAACATAGAAACCCCACCTGACTTCAGCCTGCTGCCCTACAGAATTCTCAAGACTGCAACATCAGCTCTTACCTGAATTGCCAGTCTACCAGCCTGCCCACCTGCCCTACAAATTTCAGATGTGCTAGCACCCCCCACACCCTGCCCCGCTTTGCATGAGACAATTTGTTCTAAAAAATACACACATTTATTGTTGTGTATTTGTTGTTGGTTCTATTTCTCTGGAGAACTCTCACTAATACATATATTAAACTGTCATCAATACAGAGTAAATCCCCATAGAAATTTCTAATTCCCTTCTTACTATGAAAAATGATAAAAACACTTACTTAGTGTTTAGCCAGGTATTGCCTCTATTTGGTCCAGTTTTGATTTTTCTAGCTTTTGCATTATCCAAGTCCTTAGATTAGCATTGCTGCGTCTCGTGCTGTTCTCATTCTGTGTCTCGTGCTGTTCTCATTCTGTGTCATCTGCACTTGGGTGTCCTATTGCTATAACAAATTATTGTAGACTTAATAGCTTAAAATGACACAAACTTGTTATCTTACAGTTCTAGGTGTCATCAGAGCCACATTCCTTCTGGACGCTACAGGGAAAAATCTGTTTTCTTGCCTTTTTTTCGTTACCACGGGCCACTTGCATTCCTTAGCGAATGCTCGTTCTTGTATCACTTCAACTCCTGATATCATTGTCAGATTTCTTATTCTGACTCTGACCCTCGTGCCTCCCTTTTATGAGAAACTTTGCGACTACATTAGGCCTACCAGAATAATTAAAAAAATAATCTCCCCATCTCATGACAATTTAATCATTTCTAAAAAAAACTCCTTTGAATGTAAAGTAACATTTACT
>NW_011889021.1:1319101-1321368 GCF_000151845.1 Pteropus vampyrus | reverse complement strand
GATTTGGTCTCCAGATACTTACCCTTATTTTTATCCATAAAGTTATTTACAAAGTTTGCTTGAAGGACTATTTTGATTAATTCATTTTTCATAGGATTATTCTTCTAACTCTGCGAGAGTATTTTTTACTTGTTAAACCGATAGTTTTTCTCTTTCCGATCCCATGATTCTGAAGCATTTCATTCTGTATGTAGGAGACCTCTGCATTCTCTCTGAGTACTAGCTTTTCCTGTGTGACAAAAAAAAAGGATAGTTTAACAATTCTTTTGGTAAGAAAAATAAATTATTGATTAGTATTTTAGCTGAAAATGGGTTTTCTCCTTTTAGACAACCGTATATAGATAGGTAGTGCATGTATTGAACTGCTATTCTCCCCTTCCTTCTTGCCAATGGGACCTTGATTTCGGTTTGAAGTTGTGACAACCAAAAATCTTTCTAAATGTTGCCAAAAGTCCCCTGGAAAGCAAAATCACCCTCAGTTGACAATCACTATCTTATACCAATCCTAATAGACCAGTTCTCCTTTCCCAGTGACTTATTTGAGGAAGGGTATATGATCCAGTTCTGGTAAAATGGAAGGAAAAGACTCTTCAGGGCTTGGGATGGAAGGAAGAGAGGTCCTGAGGAAGTTTTTCCTTTCTGGAAAAGAAAAAAGAGAACTTAAAAATTATGACTTTTTTATTCCATTCTCTTTCCTTGCTGCCTGGGAAGCTGGTGTGTATGGACTTGAATCTTTGAGCAACGGCAGCCATCTTGTGATTTTGACGTACAGCAGAGCAGAAAGATGGGAAAGGCCTAGATCCTTGATGACATAGTTAAACTGCTGAACCAGCCTTGGAACTGTCTACCTCTGTATAGTAGGCATGTGAGATAATAATATGTCTTTATTGTTTAAAATTGTTAAAAATTCTGTTGTTTGTGGCCCAAGGTATCCTAACCTAAAGGATTAAAACATGATAGAAATAGGGAGCTACGTTAAACATTCTCCCTGCAAAATATCCAAATGGTTAAAGTTTAGAGGGGTGTGAGATGTTTAAGAGAAACATCTGTAACTATTTAAATACTATACACATTAAGTACTAAGCACTAAGCAACAGAATAAAACTGTTCATGAGTACTTTACATCTAAGGAAAGTTTAATAGGACTATTTATTCAATAAAGCAAGAGCTTGAACACCAGAAAAAAAACAAGAGGAAATGGAAAGGAAAGTTGCAGAGTTAAGAAAACAATTCAAGGACCAAAATAATATTAACTGTCATCTAAATTAATATGAAATAGCAAGAAACAGAATGGACACCACTGAAATGAGATTTCTAACAGAAAAGAAAGCCTGGTTAATCACTACAATGGTAGAAGAGAAGAAAACAAAGGTTAAAGCAATTAGAGAGAAGTTAATCATGGCAGAGGACAAACATTACCCAACATAAGACTAATTATCCCTAAAAGAATGAGCCTAAAAAATGCAGCAGAAAAAATAATATTAAAGTGAATTCGCAAATTAAAGGGCCCATCTTGTTCTAGAAAAAAGTGATATGAAATAATTGACCTGATGTCAGATGGGTACTAGACTTATCGGCACGATCACTTCATAAGGTATGTGAATGTCTAAGCACTACGTTGTATAACTGAATATAATATTGTATGTCAACGTTGTATAACTGAATATAATATTGTATGTATGTAATTGAAAAATAAATTTAAGAAATAAAGAAATTACTGACCCCAGATGAAACATGTCAAATTTAGTTGAATTTCAAAGATTAAAGAATGTTCTACAGGCATCCACATGCAAAAAAGAAGCTCATCTATAATGGGAGAATTGGATTATCCTCCGACTCTTCCAAAGTAATAGTCAATGCCAGAAAATAACAGCAATATTTAGAAAGTTAAAATGTGAGAAAAGAAGATAACACAGCCAAGCCGTTTGCATATAAGGAAGCCTAGTTACATTCCTAAGTATAAAGGAATTCAGGAATCACATTACCCAGGAGTCCTAGAACAAAACTCCTTTTCATAAAATGCATACATTAATGAGATTTAAGTATAGAGAAGGTAAAGTAAAAGGATTGTTGGTAAATAATGAATGAATTTAAATATGGAATTAAATAGCTGTGATATAAAGCACAGTCTAAAATGGATTTTACTAAATATTTCTGTTGATTATTTCTGGGTGATGAAATTTTGATTATTTTTTTACTTATTAATATGTATCTGTGTTGCTTGAATTCTTTTCAAAGAATATGCTATATTTCCATTTTCAAAAACA
>NW_011889021.1:1309758-1319051 GCF_000151845.1 Pteropus vampyrus | reverse complement strand
AAATTTAAGAAATAAAGAAATTACTGACCCCAGATGAAACATGTCAAATTTAGTTGAATTTCAAAGATTAAAGAATGTTCTACAGGCATCCACATGCAAAAAAGAAGCTCATCTATAATGGGAGAATTGGATTATCCTCCGACTCTTCCAAAGTAATAGTCAATGCCAGAAAATAACAGCAATATGTAGAAAGTTAAAATGTGAGAAAAGAAGATAACACAGCCAAGCCGTTTGCATATAAGGAAGCCTAGTTACATTCCTAAGTATAAAGGAATTCAGGAATCACATTACCCAGGAGTCCTAGAACAAAACTCCTTTTCATAAAATGCATACATTAATGAGATTTAAATATAGAGAAGGTAAAGTAAAAGGATTGTTGGTAAATAATGAATGAATTTAAATATGGAATTAAATAGCTGTGATATAAAGCACAGTCTAAAATGGATTTTACTAAATATTTCTGTTGATTATTTCTGGGTGATGAAATTTTGATTATTTTTTTACTTATTAATATGTATCTGTGTTGCTTGAATTCTTTTCAAAGAATATGCTATATTTCCATTTTCAAAAACACAATAATCATTAGTCTAAATATAAATTTGCGATATAGCTTAAGTAAATTATTTCTAAGAATTTTAGGAGGGAGTGAACTTTATCTGAGACAAAACTTGCCTTGATTTTTGTCTTTTAAATATTTAGTACCTTGTTCATAAGAGTCTGTCTTTGTATGTATTTGTATTCTTATAAGCCAGAAAGGTAGAAGTATTCAGCACAAAGCAGTCTTTCATTTCTTTGGCCTTAGCTACATTTCTAAAGGCCTTTCCAAACTCTGCAAAAATAGAAGAAGCTGGAACACTTCCCAACTCATTCTATGAAGCCAGTATCCCCCCAATACCAAAACCAGAAAGACATCACAAGGAATAAAACAAAATTATAGACCGATATTCTTGTGAATATAGTTACAAAAATTCTCAGCAAAATAACAGCTGCATATTTGTGCATTTGCAAACCACATCCAGCAGCATATAAAAAGGATTATGCACCCTGATCAAGTGGGACTTATCCTAAGAATGCAAGGTTAGTTTAACATACAAAATCAATAATGTAATACACCACATTAATAGAATAAAGTTAAAAAACCACATCATCATCTCAATATTTCTGATAAAAACATTCAACAAAGTAAATATAGAAGGAAACTTCCTCAATCTGTTAAAGGGCATCTATTTAAAACCACAGCTTACTTAAATGGTGAAAGAATTTAAGCTTTCCCCTAAGATCAGAAACAAGTCAAGGGTGTTTACTCTTACCACTTCTATTCACCATTGTTTGGAGAGTCTAGTCAAGGTAATTAAGAAAAAAAATAAAAATAAAAATAAAAGCATCAGATTAGAAATGAAATAAAACTACTAATTGTAGATGACATGCTATTGTATGTAGGAAATCCTAAGGACTCCGTTAAAACTAAGAAATGAATGAATCCACTAAATTTTAAGGATATCAGATCAATATACAAATATCGATTGCATTTCTGTACACCAGCAAAGAATAGAAAATAAAATCAAGAGAATAATTCCATTTTCAGTAGCATCAAAGAAATAAAATATTTAGAAATAAAATTTTTAATTATTTAAAATTTTGAAAGAAATTTAAAAAAACCTAAATAAATGCTAAGACGTGTTCACAAATTGGAAAATTTAATATTGTTAAGGTGGCAATACTCCCCAAGCTGATCTACAGATTATATGCAATCTCTATCAAAATCCCAGGAGTTTTTCATTTGCAGACATTGGTGAGTTGATCCTAAAATTTACATGAGATAACAAAAGGCCCAGAATAGCAAAAACAATTTTGGAAAAGTTTGAAGTTGGAGGACACAAAATTCTTCAATTCTTGATTTCAAAACTTACTACAAAGCTATAGTAATCAAGACTCTGATGCTGGCATAGACATGGCAATATGGATTAATAGAATCAAATTGAGAGTCCAAAAATATACCCTTACATTTGGAGTCATTTGATTTTTCCACATGGGTACCAAAATAATTCAATGGTAAAAGAATAATCTTTTCAACAAATGATGCTGGGACAATAAAATTCATATGCAAAAGAGTGAATTTGGATCCCCTACCTTGCACGATATATAAAAATTAACTCAAAATGAATCAAAGATCTAAATGTAAGATATGACACTATAAAACTCTTAGAAGAAAACAGGGGCATAAGGTTTGTTACCTTGGGTTAGCCAATGATTTCTTAGATATGCCACCAAAAGCACAAGCAACCAAATAAAAAACAGATAGGACTTCATCAAAATCAAGGATATTTGTGCTTCAAAGTCAAGAAAGTGAAATAACAAACCACAGAATGGGAGAAAATATTTTAAAATCATATTTCAGGTAAGAGACTAGTATCTAGAATACATAAAGAACACTTTCAACTAATCAGTAAAAAGACAATCCAATTAAAATGGGAAAGAATTGGAATAGACATTTCTCCAGAGCAGTTACACTAATGGCCAGTAAGCACATGAAAAGAAGCTCAACATCGTCAGGCAGTAGGAAAATGCAAATCTAAACCACAGTGAGATACCATTTCACACCCACTAGAATGCTTAGAATAAAAATGATGAACAAGTGTTGAAATATGTGGAACCCTCGTACTTTGCGGATGGTGCAACTGCTCTGGAAGATAGTTTGTCCATTTCTTAAAATGTTATATGTACCATTACCATGTGACCTAGTGATTATATTCCTAAGTATATACCCAAAAGAATTGAAAACATACGTTGACACAAAAACTCGTACATGTTTATAGTAGCATTATTCATAAAAGCCAAAAACTCGTACATGTTTATAATAGCATTATTCATAATGGCCAAAAAGTAGAAACAATCCAGATATCTATCAATTATGAACTGATAAATAAATCGTTATGTATCTATACAATGGCATATTACTTAACCATAAAAAGAAAAAGTAGTGATACATGTTACAAAATGGATGAATCTTGAAAACATTATGCTAAGTGAATGAAGCCAGACACAATGCCAGTTTTTATATGATTCCATATTTATGAAATGTCTAGGATAAGCAAGTTCAGAGAGAGAGAAAATGTATTAGTCATCAGGGGTTGAGGGAAGAGGAGAATGGGGAGTAACTGATGAAAGTGTTCAAGAATTAAATAGTAATGATAGTTGTACAAGTTTGCAATTATGCAAGAACCACTGAATTACATTCCTTAAAAGGGTGAATTTTATAGCATGTGAATTAAAGCTCGATTTCAAAAAAAGAATGACAGAGTACGAGAGTCTATTATTGCCCTTTTGGGCTGATCTCTGAACCATATCAGGCTAAAGCATTAACTGAAAATAAAAATTACTATAATATTTTGAACCCTATTCCTTCCCTTATGGAAAATGTCATGAGAGAAAGCTGACAGAAAAGATGAGAATCCAGTGAAGCCAAACACTTCCTGAAGAAACAGGTTGGATGGGTTTTTTTGTTTGTTCGTTTGTTTTTTTGTTTTGTTTGTTTTTTAAAGAGGTTTTAATAATTTCTGTAGGAGATAGACAAACACACACACACACACACACACATACACATACACACAGCACTTTTCCTCAGTGATTTGCCTCAGCTGTTACAGTTACAAGGGACCGAGAATCATTCAAGTAAGAGTTAAGGGATAGCCAGAGTAATGGTACTCTCAGGAATCTGAGACAGGAATCCCAGGCGTGTGGGAAGGCCTATAGGAACCAGGAAAGGACAAAAAAACACGTTGCTGGGTAGTGGACAGTTCTGCTTTGGCTTCCCAATATTCATCTTTTCTGCTTCTTGGCACTCCCCCCACCACCACCTCTTCCATGTTGATTAATTTGGTAGAGCTATTATTTGAGACTTGGCTTGTGACCCAAACTTGAGTATTGTAGCTTCGCTCCCTGGAACTTGCATCTCTAGAGACAGAGTCCTCAGTGATGAAGCTTCTCTTGTGTAACAGCATTCTGACCAGACCATTTCTGCCACAGAAACTGCTGTGGTCTCAGGGCTGTCTTAGTTCCCATCAGTTCTCAGGCCTGACTCTCCCACCTTCTGTCTATTTCATTATATCCCTAATACCTATGAATACATTTCCTTCTGCTTAAGTTAGAGCCATTTTCGGCAGCTTGCCACAGAAAGAGTCACTCGAGTGGCAGGAACCTTGGTAAGGCTGGATCCCATGGGACTGGGTGGTCTTGCAGAATCCAAAACAGCTCTAGGATCTTCAATAATAGAAATTCGAGAACTATCTGTGTGATATAATCGCCTACTCTGCCTATCTGCTACTCTGCATCTGTTTCTCTCCCTACTACCAATGACTTTCTCACTTTTATCTTTTTTTTGTAGCTCACAATTTTGTATATTCAAGCTTTCAGTTATTCTCTTATACTCTCATGGCCCCTGTAGGGAAGGAAAAAACATTTCTTCTACCCTCTTAGGTTCTGTGTCCAGGCCTGAGAATCAAACTAATATAAGACGTATTAACAAGAGAAAAGTATACAAACTTTATTTCATATTTTTATGTGCACTTGGCACCTTTATAGGAAAACTGAAGACCTGAAGAAGCAGTTAGGACCAAGAGCTTATATACTGTTTTTAACACAAAGAACGATAAATTTGTGGAGTAGTAACAGGACAAAAGAAAAGAGTTTAAGCTTCTAAGAGTGGTAAATTGTGAGGAAACGACTAGGAAATATATAGGGGAAACTAATGGAAAATAAGGGTCGTTTTAGTACGTTGGTTTGTACAGATCCATTTTGGCATTGATTCCCAGTCTTTGATAAGAATGTTCATCTTTTCCTGGTACAGGTAGGAATATTTCTCATGGGCAATCTTATGATCTGCTTTTAGTCTGAAAGAGGGAGGTCAGAGAGCCCTTTCTGTGTCTACTGTTTCTCTAGTGCCATTAGCTCAAAATAATCAATATGTCAAAGCATTATATTTTGGGGTGACATTTTCTGATCCCCTCAGGGATCACACTTTTGAGCCTCTGCTGTCATCTTTAAATTACTGAAGGAATTTTTCAGAATTCTGCAATTAGGCTCCCGTGAGTGAGAATCTTGTTTGCCACAGCTCATTCTCCAATAATCCAGACTGCCACAGTTCTGGGACTAAGGTAAAGCAAGCAAGGCACCCAGGACATAAAATTTCAGAAGGTACTTACTCTGTGATGCCAATTGTGCATTTGCATAATCCTGAGAGGGAGCACTTCCTAAAATGTTGCACCCTGAGTATCTTGCTTGTCTCACCTGATGCTGGCCCTGGACTGCCTCAGCACAGTGTTTGGAAACTATGCCTTATCCTATTAGCATGTGAATGTCAGCCTAATTCTTGCTGGAGCACCCTTGAGCAAATTTTTCCTCCCTAAAGTCCATTCCTCAAATTCCCAAGGCTCAGTGAGGGAAATTGCTTTTATGTTTCCTACAGAATACTCATTTTAGGCTCCGGAATTTACCTTTGCCCAGTATGATCAAAGGCAGAAGCACACGTTCTCTTTATCTCTTATACTTTGGGCTGTCCTTCCTTACCTTAGGCTCTCACTAGAAGGGTCCTCTGAAAATAATGAACAGTACATTTTCCAAAATATGAACAATTCAGTTTTTAATAATATCACATATAGCCTTACAACCAGTCAAGTTCATTTTGGGTAATTGTGGTTTGTCTCCAGTTCTAATTTCCTATTTTTACTTAGATGAAATCACATCTGTTTTTCCAAAACAGTGATTTTTAAGTATAGGCTCTTCTAATACCAGATTAGGGAGAAATGTTTGTAGTATCGTTTTCAGGGATAGGGCTCTGCTAAAAAATATGCCAATTTACTTTTCTAAATAAGATACTCCGTTTTTCAATGTACATCTTCTATATTTGGATGTTTTCATTGAATTTCCCAAGAAAAGTTGATAGATACTTGACTTATATCCATATAACTAAAAAGTCATGCCAAAATAATACTTCCCAGAACACAGGGAGGGGCTGCTTCCAAAAGCAAGCTGTCTTTACATCCTGGATTGCAGAAAGTGCTTACAATACATAAATTAAAATTTTTTCATACATCTACATTTTTTGTAAGGTTCAATACTTAGTAATCAAACCCCTGCCTCTGTTAAGGCACAGCATTTCATGCCATCCCACTGTACAATATGTAGGCCAGCCTATGTATTTGTTGTTCTCCAGTTCACTCAATTACTTGTGGCCATGGGGTATGGGATGGGGTGGTCGCAAGATACAAATCAGGGTTACTAGGTCAACATGGACCATAGATGGGGCTGGGGACATGGCAAATATCATGATGGCTCTCTCTGGTATTCAACATCATTCCAAGTAAGTCACAAATATAACAAGAAGCTTGGAGCAGACACAGAGAACAACAGAGTAGGCGTAGGGCCCCACCCTGGCCCTCCACACACAGTTGTGCAAGAAGCAGCCAAGTTCCTCATTAGGGTTTCTGCTTCCGCCGAGTAGCCCCATCTATTTGTTACAGGCTGCCCTGGAGGAAGAGTGAATGTCCAAAGACCAGAACAAAGCAGGTGAAAGAAGGGGTTTACTAAATAGTGAGCAGGCTTTAGAGGTGGTTGGTCATTTGGTGGAGCGAGGTGACTGGTTGGCCAGCACTATGTAGCTCTTCATTTGGTCCTTTGAGATTCCTTTTTGCAGGTAAAGAAAGAAGCAAGGATGAGAAATTGCAATGTGGGCACCTCTGGCTTAGAACCACCTTCTGCAGGACATTATTTTGCATTTTATTTTATTTTTATTTTTATTTTTATTTTGTTTTGTTTTTTAGCTTTAACAGATGACAAGTTAATAGACAAGAGCCAGAATATGGTAAAGATTTCACAGTTTTTTTTTACCTCCATATTCAGGAAGATGTTTGGTTTTGTGGAGGTTTTTTTGTTTTGTTTTGTTTTGTTTTTTAATCTTTGTTTAATTATTATTATATGTCTGAAGTAATTTTCTTGAAGTGGTGCCTTTCTTATCTGGCTCCAATTTTGCTTTTGAGAAAAATTCTGACTTTAAAAAAGCTTTAGAAATTTGCTAATTTTACCTCTGGAGCAGTGAGGAAGGGGCTTGTGCCTTATAATGTTATAGACCAGGCTCGTGAAATCTGGGGATTTCCTCTCCAAATCACCAAGTTGTTTTACTTCTTAGTATAAGACTGGTAAGCTTGATACTTCTGCTCAAAACATAAGTTTAAAACCAGGTCCCCAAGTAAAATTTTATCAAGTTGCTAATATTTAAGCCTTAGAGTCCTATGAGAATGGAATGGGAAAACCTACCATTTATTGAATATATATCATGTTCTAGGCACTATACACAATACTTTTTACTCAATCCACACAACAACTCATTGTAGGAAGTGCCATTATCTCTACAGATGAGATAAAAATGAAATTCAGAGTTGAGTAAACCGTTTATGGTCACCCGATGATAAGAGACAGAGATAAAATTCAAATTCTGAACTTTTTGGTTCTTAACTCTTTCTCTTGCATCATTTCATATAATAAATATATGACAGGTACACATTGCTTATGAAAACATTTTTTTGCCCTTATGTTCATATTCTTTTGTTAAATACTTGAAGAACTACAGTTCTATATTAAAGCTTCTTTGTAATTCTGCCATTTCACAAGTACTTGTTTCTTTCCTTAAGAAATGACTCTCTTAAATGACACCACTATGACATTTTTTACATATTCAAAGTTTAAGTGGCAGATTTAACTTAATGTCTTTAGCACTATTATGCATTTGTTTGAATATACAACCACAAAGCTTTTTGTCTGGCTGCCTTCCAAGGTAACTCAACAACTTTGGGGCTGCCCCAGATTCCCTGAACCAGGAAGGTGTGAGGCTAAGGATAGAGAGTATCTTTTACAAGCAGTCAAAAATCCTAGGGCCAAATGGTAAACAATAGAGATATCTGAGGTTGAGATACAGTATTATGTATAAAATGGGTCTTACATAGTCAGGAATGCCAGAGGCAAGTATTAAGAGCCAAGTGTAGAGCTAAAAAAGTGAGAAGAATCAGCAAAGGAGACAGTATGAAGTAGCAGTAGTTTTCAAACTTATGTATGCTTAAAGAGATTCTGATCTGTAGGTCTGAGGTAGAAGCAAGGTATTTGCATCATTAACAAAGGCCAAAAGTCATTCCAATTTGAGAATCCCTGAGAAGGGCATCAGTGAAACCACAGGGTGTCTAACAATGAATTCTCATTAAGGAAAAGGGACGGGGAATATCTGTGGTTAGGTTTTATCCTGCTTTACTCCCAGCCCAACTTGGTGTACATAAGTCTTATCCATATAAATGGGCAAAGGTTCAGAGAACAGATTGAAGGGATAAGATATATTACTTATGACTAAACCTTCCAAAGGGCAGAGTAGATTAGGGAGGTTGCAGAGTAGATTGAATATATATCGTGTTCTAGGCACTATACACAATACTTTTTACTCAATCCACACAACAACTATAGGGTCAGATCACTGGAGGATGCTCAAAGCCCTATAATTTAATATGTCTCAACTTCAAAAAAATGCTCACTTCGCCTTGCAAATGCTGTTTTATTTCTCAGTTCTGCTTATTCTATTTTATTTCTTATCCTCTTATTTCCTCTTAAATCTACACCAGTCGGGCTTTGTACCAACAACTTTGGCCAAGTTACTAACCTTCACGTTTCCAAATTCAATGGTTATTTCTCAGTTTCATCTTGTTATCCTCTCAGCAGTATTGACAGAATTGATCACTTCCTTTTCTTAAATACTTCTTCACTTGGCTTCCAAGACACCATATCCCTTTTTTTATTTTAAAGTTTATCTCTTTTAATAAGTTTCAAGTATACAGTACATTGGTTAGACATATAAATAGTTCAAAAAAACGATCTCCCCAATTGCTGCCTCCTTCCCCCCACCCTCCACCTAGCCAACGTATTAATGCTAACTGCATTCCCCATGCCATGCTTCCTATCCCCACGACCATCAGCTACTAATTTGTATTTCTTTAACCCTTCACTTCCTTCTCCCAGCCCCGCAGACCCTCCTCCCCTCTGTCTGTCACCAAATTGTCCACTATATTTGTGAGTCTGTTTTTGATTAGTTTGTTCTTTTTGTTCCTTAGATTCCACATATAAGTGAAATTGTACAGTGTTTATCTTTCCCTGTCTGACTTTTAAATACCTTCTAGGTCCATCAAAGCAATATCTTTTTTCCATAACCTTCCTTTTCATATGTAGGGGTCTTGTTTTCTTATCCTTTCAGCCACTCAATC
>NW_011889021.1:1288663-1308698 GCF_000151845.1 Pteropus vampyrus | reverse complement strand
GTTCAGCTGCGGGCCAAGTTTAGCCCAAGCCTCTACCCCTCTGGGGCCACCTGTTAAGATTCAGCAAGCAATCCACAGATGCTGTGCTCATAGTTACCTAAAAGGCCACACCAGAAACTGAGGCCAGCTGCCTCCAGTGTGAGTTTAGGTGCTACTCAGCAAGAAGCACCTGACTCGCTGAGGATATATCTGGATGTGGCTTGGGTGGGGCTGCGAGTTGGGAGATGTGGGGTTTCAGGGAATCCTCTGGGCAGAGTGACCTCTGTTATTCAGTTTGATGACATCACAACTATGGCGGCACTGTGTCCGGCGCACTGGTAGGAGGAAGGACTCAACAGGGAACAATGGATACCATTGGCCCTTATGTACAGAGCGAGTCTCACCTCGGCCCTCACTTCAACAATGCCTCCCCGTAAGTTCCTGGTGCCCCTGTGCGCAGCTAGGCACTGGTGCTCAGAGCGAGCAGGTCTGTCACCACAAAAATCCACTCCTGGACACGGCCCCTTTAAGAGGCTTCTGCTGCTGCCACAGCCTCCATCTCTATCAGCTGCTCTACACTGAGCAGCCTCACATCCTCTCCCCATCTTACCTTCTGTTGTTTCAGGGTGATTTTTTGGATTTCTACCTAGTTGTACGGCTTGTTCATCTAGATCCCAAGTGATTTTTCTTTGCTGCTGCTCTTTGTTTCCATCACAACTTTGGTTTGGTCACCAGAGGGATGAACAAAGCCTCTATTATCTGCATCATTTTTTTCCTCTCCTCCCTTTGATTTTCCTTCTACCTGATAGACCACTCCTTCAGATGGGCTACTGTTGACTCCTTTCAACAGTTACTGGGGTCCATCAGGCAGTAATGGAGTACTGAATGAGAAATGAAAAATATATATGACATATAGATAAATAGACAAAACCACAAAAGTAAATCCCTTTCTGTCGGTTATTACATTAAATATAAATTAAACTTTCAAATTTAAAGTAGAGATTGGCAGAAGAGATAAAAAATTGGATTCAACTTCATGCTGTCTACAAGAGATGTACTTTAGATCCAAGTTACAGATAGACTGTGAATTGAAGAATGGAAAAAAATATTTTGGTAACCAAAAGAGAGCAAGCAGTACCAAAAGAGAGCTTGAGAGGGTACTCTAATATTAGACAAAATAGACTTTAAGGCAAAAATTATTATAGGAGACAAAGAAGGATATTACATAGTGATAAAAAGGTAAGTTTGTCAAGAAGGTACAATTACAAACATATGTAATTAGCAACAGAGCCCTAAAATGTATAAAGCAAAAACTGACAAAATTGAAAGGATAAATTGATAGTTCAATAATAAAAATTGGGGACTTCACACCCCACTTTCAATAATCAATAGAACAACTAGACAAAAGTTAAATAAGGAAATATGACTTTAATATTTAAATATTATAACTCTATAAATATAACTTACTATAAATCAACTAACTTTAACCTTTATATAGAACACTTTAACCAACAACAGCAGAACACACATTAATTATTCCCAAGTGCACATAGAACATTTTTTAATGTAGGGCATATGTTAGGCCATGAAGCAAATCTCAATAAAATTAAAAATATGGAAATCATACAAAGTATCATCTCTGACCACAATAGAATAAAATTAGAAATCAGTTTTAAAAATCTGGAAAATTCACATATGTGGAAATTAAATTACACTCTTAAACAACAAATGATTCAAAAAACAAATCACAAGAGAAATTAAAAAATACTTTGAGATGAATGAAAACAAAAACACAACATATCAAAACTTATGAGATGTAGCAAAAGCAGTGCTCAGAAAAATTACATATGTAAACATCTACATTAAAAAAGAAGAAAGATTTAAAACCACGACTCAACATTCCATCTTTAGGAGCTAGAATAAGAAGAGGAAACTAAGCCACAGCAACTAGAAGGAAGGAAATGGAACCCTGCAAATGTTCACTTTTTTAAAATGACCTTTTCTCTTTTCTTTATCCTTGGTTCAAACTGGTCTTGGGCTCACTTCTTTTCTTTTCTTATCCTTCTGCACACTGCATGACCACTCCCTTAATCATTAAGCCCTTAGGTCAGCATCAGACATTCTTAGGAACAAAGCCTCAGGTATGTTGACCACAGAAAGAGAGTTTGGGTCAAACTAAAGATTAACATCTTGCAGCTTCACACCCACAAGGCTGAACAACCCTTTCAGGGTCCTCTTGAAACCAGGCAGAATGACACCACGACTGATATCAGGACTTGATTCAATGATCAACTGCTTCCTCCTCTAGCGCCCACCAATCAGTAGAGCCCATGATCCCAACTCCCTTAGCTACTAATGAGTTTTTTCCTATGTAACCCATCCCCTAGAGGACACTGGGGACGCTAGCTCACCTGTGTCTCTGGGATTGGCATCATTTCCTTAAATAAACCTCTACTTTCTTTGCCGCAAATTCCTGTCTGTATCTCTTTTGGCTTTGATGCATGCAGGCAAATGAACCCCCTGAGTTAGGTAATAGAAATAAGATTAGAGCAGAGATAAATAAAAAAGAAAGTAGAAATAATAGAATCAGTAAAACCAAAAGTTGATGCTTTGAAAAGTTTAACAAAACTGACAAAACTTTACCTAGAATGACCAAGCAAAAAAGAAAAAATTCAAATTAATAAAATCAAGAATGAAAATGGAAACATACCTTCAACTATCATAAATAAAAATGTTTATAAGAGAATACTGTGAACAACTGTACACCAACATATTAGATAGCCTGGATGAAATGGACAAAATCCTAGGAACACACAAACTACAAATATTGACAAAAGAAAATCTGAACAGACTCATAGCAAGTAAAGAGATTGAATCAGTTAACTAGAAACTTCTCATAAAGAAAAGCCCAGGGCCAGATGGCTTCACTGGGGAACTTTATGAAACATTTACTAGTTAACATCAATTCTTCTCAATCTTTTCCAAAAATAGAAGAGGAGATAACTTTCCCTAACTCATTGTGTGAAGCTGGTACTACCTTAATACCAAAGCCAGACAAATCACAATTAAAAAAAAAACAAACTACAAACCAATATCTCATGAATATAGATGTAAAATTCCTCAACAAAATACTAGCAAACCAAATCCAGCAGCACAAACCAAATCCAGCAGCACATTAGACACCATGACCAAGCGTGATTTATTCTAAGAATGTAAAGGTAGTTCAATATATGAAAATCAGTCAGTGTAATACACCATATTATGAAAATGAAAGGGGGAGACAGAAATCACATAATCATCTCAGTCAATGTAGAAAAAGAATTTGACAAATTTCAATATCTTTTTATGAAAAAACAAAAACAAACAAACAAAAAAAACTACTACAGACCAGGAATAGAAAGAAACTTCCTCAACCTGATAAAGGTCATCTATGAAAAAAACCCACAGCTGACATTATATTTAAAGTTTTCTCCCTGTCATCAGGTACAAGATTTGCTTTCACCACTTCTATTCAGTATTATACTAGAAGTTCTAACCAGGGCAATTAGGCAAGAAAAAAAAAGTGGTCATTGGAAAAGCTTTTTCTATTCACAGATGACATAATTTTATGTATAGAAATCCTTAAGTCTATCAAAAAACGATTAGAGCTATAAAAGAATTCAGCAAAGTTGTAGGACACAAGATCACATACAAAATTCAATTGTATTTCTATATTCTAGCAATGAACAATCAAAACAAAATTAAGAAAACTATTTTATATATAATATCAAAAACAATAAAATACTTAAGAATAAACTTAACTGAGGAAATGCAAGACTTGTACACTGAAAATTATAAAACACTGTTGAGAGAAATTAAAGAAAACCTGAATAAATGGGTTGGAAGACTTAATATTGTTAAGATGGCAATAGCCCCCAAATTTACAGATTCAATGCAATGTCTACCAAAATTTCAATTGCCTATTTTGAAGAAATGGACAAACTGATCCTAAAGTTCATGTGAAATAGCAAGGGACCTAGAATAGCTAAATTGATATTAAAAATAACAAAGTTCTTGAACAAACTGGGCTGTTGAGGCTAATTTGCTATTCTAGACTAAGAAGAGGGAGGCAGGGGTCTTGGATTTCAAAGAGAAAGTAGACAATTCGCAGGTAGATAAGGAAGAGCAAAATGTGGTAAAGAAATTCTTGCTGGACCACCCAGAAATGTTGGGACACGGAAGAGAGTACAATGAACAGGTTTTGTTAGATTTCTCCCTGACTGCCACACTTAGTTTATATTACAATGCTAAAGTGATGGTCTCTTCCTTTAAGCAGGTTTTTCTATCTGAATTTTTTAGATAGGTAAGGGTCAGGGCCAACAGTTCTTTCTGAGGCTTTTGTTTGTTAATAACTAGCTTAAAATCAATATCCCAAAGGGCATATTTTGGGGTGGCAAACTCTGGTTCCCCTCAGTGTTCTAGAATTAGCTATGGTGAGGATTGCGAATGTTGTGAATATTAAAATCACTGAATTGTATACATACTTTTAAATGATTAAAAAAGTGAATTTTCTGTTATGTGGATTTTGCCTCAATCAAAAAACAAAAAAAAATCAAGCATAAATTGACTTTATGTAAAACACTTTTTACCAAAGATGGTAGTGGTGAGAAAAAGACCTGTAGGAAAAAGTATAAATGATATAAACAGACAACTCATTAAAGAAATATAAATAGCCATAAAAATATGAGAAGACACTGAACCTAAGTAGAAAACAGAAAAATGCAAATTACAACAATGAGATAATATTTTCCTTGCATATTTGCAAAATTAAGAGAATTTGAAAATTTCAAGAGTGGCTAAGAGTAGGAAAAAGAGATCATCTCATACAGTGAATAGTAGTTTAAATTGCAATCATTTTGAAGGACAATTTGGCAATGAAGTGTTAAAATTTTAAAACATAAATATTCTGTGACTCAGCAATTCTACTTCTCCATATTTACCCCAAAGATAGCAGTAGAGGTGCACAAGAAAGCATGTGGGTATCTGTTGCAGCATTTCTTGTAAGAAACAAGCCAATGGATGTGGAGAAATAAATTGTGGTTGAGTCATACCATAAAATACTATATAATCACTAAAACAAATAATGTTAATATGGAAAGATCCCTAAGACATAAAGTTAAATGAAAAAAAAGGAAGTTTTAGAACAGTCTTCATTTATGTAAAATCTATAAAATCTTACAAAACCAAACTACAAAATAACTTTGTTTCCCATGGAAATGTATGTATGTACGTACATGTAAATGCAGAGAATAAAGTTTGGAAAGTAGAAAATGAAAGTGATATTAGTTGTTACCTACAGTGGAAGTGGACATATTCATATTGTTGTGGGTAATAAAAGGCAATTTTAGCCTTATCTAAAATATTTTTTACATGGAGAGATGGTACCAGTAATAAAACAAGAAAAAAGTAGTAGATTTAAAGTCCAATATTCAAATAGTGAATATATTTTAACTCTGACTAAATATGTTCTGAACTGGTCAATGTGACTTGGTTGAAAGAGAGCGTTTTTATACTCTTCCTAAGAGTAGGAAATATAGGAGAGAGAAAAACAGAGTAATTTCTGAATTTATTCTGCCAAAACAAAAGCCATGTAAATCTCAGGTAATAGTTTTAAAATGCCTTGAATCAATTATTAGTCATACAAAGAACTCATTAGAAAAGCTTTTTGAAATATCTAAAACCTGAGAATTCATCAGTAAGGAACTTTATCTCCAAATAGTTTTTCAATAAACACGAACTGGGTCAGCAAGCTTCTTTGATAAGATAGACATGGATACTAAGGAAAGCCTGTTGCTGTGTGTAATTATTCAGTACAATAGACTGGAGAAAACGAAAAAGACAAGTTAAAAAGCAAAAAGAGTAATGGCAAAAAGAGGAGGTGCTTGGTGATTTAGAATGCCAGTGTGACAAAACAGAAACAGCACAGAATCTGGAGACTATAACCTTGGCTAATTTTGACACTGCCATCTTCTAGCATCGCCTTAGACAAACCCCTTAACTGATTGGTAAAATAAGAGTAAGAATACCTACCTTGCTTACCTCACTGGGTTTCTGAGAAAGGAAAAGTACTAACAAGATCAAGCAAGTTCAAAGGAGTTGCTAAGGAGTGAAAGAGATCAACTCAATCACGTAAAATTCTCAGGGGATGAAGAGCTGCCAACAGACTTGGGACAGACTGTCCAAAGACTCGTTTTGAACCAACTACAGCTTTATTCTTTTTTTTCTGCATAGTAATAGACACCTGCCTCGGATTATGCCCATGTTTCCCCATCATTTCAGGAAAACTGCTCTTGACTCATCAGCTAAATCATTTTTATCATTTATATCTCACAGTTTTGTTGACTTAACTAAATATATACCATTCTCTCCCACACACTCAAACCACGTGTTTTTGAGAATTATGTATTCTAGTCAGAGAGTAATTAAGATGAGGGTTCTTGGGTCAGATTTCCTTGGCTTAAAGCCAAAACCTACACTTTAACAAACATATACGCTTACAAAAAGGATTTAACTTCTCCATGCCTCAGTAAAATGGGTTAAGGTCTAAAATTGACGATTCTTCCTTTTGGAGTCAGTAATTTACTAGAGCAGTAGTGTGTGAGGGCTCCCCCTTCTGGCCTCTCGACTCCATTTTAAATCTGGTTTCCCTCTATTAATTTTCACAGAAATTTGTAATGAAATTGCTAAATTACATCCTGATTTCCTCACTGGACCTAACTTAAGAGGAGGCACTGATGCTTGTGTTCCTGGTCTATCTACTGCAGAGTCACCCCAGGCTGATTTATGTTTTCCAAAGTGTAGCTCAGATCTTGTGCCTCCTGATCATGTACACCACAGGATATGCAGCATCTAGAAAGGGAGCAAACAGGATAATCAAAGTTTGTAAATTACACTCTTTGGGACTGTTTATCTCAATTTACTTTAAGCCATGGAAAGTATGCACACCTGTCGTTCTCCCTAAAACCCATTCTTTGCTCTGCCTTGTAGGGAGCTATATGGCCAAGGCTCCCTTGCCAACTGGCTTCCAGACAGGTTTGGCCAATGTAAAGCATCAGGAGAAAATTGGAATTTAGAAGGTGGGGGCAAGGGGAGCTTGGATATTTCTCCAAATTTTTAAGGAAGAGATTATACCAATTCTACATGAATATTTATGGAGAATACAAAAAGAGGAAAAATAAATCAATTTATTTTATAAATTGAGGATTACTTTCACATAAAAACCTGTGAAAACATAACAAGAAATTGTGAATAATTCTCACTCATGATCATAGATGTAAAACTCTTAAACAAAATAATAGCAAACTCAATTTAGCAATATTAAATATAAAACCTATAAGAAACAAGTAGAAAAAAATTTTTAAATGACATAATTAAAAATATATTTAACAATAAAATATTTAGGATTAAATCTAGCAAAAGATGTACAAGACCTCCATATAGAAAATCACAAAACATTTTGAGAGAAATTCAAGAGGAACCAATTATGCATGGATTATAAAACCAATTATTATAAAAATATCAATTATCTCCCAAAAGATCTTGAGATTCAATGCAATTCTAATCCATATTCCAGCTAGTATTTTTATGTGTATGAAAACTGACAAGCTGATTTTAAAATTTATATGGAAAAGCAAAGAGCCAGGAATAGCACCATATTCTTATTTAAAAAAAAAAGTTCTAGGATATTACAGAGGAGAATATTTTTATGATTTTGGAGTATGCAAAAATGTTTGCTAAACTGGATTAGATTAAAATTAAGACATTTCAAAAGATACCAGTAATAGAAAAGTCTTTGAGAAGATATTTTATATATATGTATGTGTGTGTGTATATATAAATGTGTGTGTGTATATATATATATATATATATACACACACACACACACACACACACACACACACACACAATAAAAGCCTTATGTCCCATATGTATAAAGAATAACTAAAAATAAGGAGAAAAAAAGAAATCCAATAAAAAAATGGGAAAAGAATTGATGAGGCACTTTGCAAAAGAAGATATCCAAAGAGCCAATAAACATTTGAGAAGGTGCTGAACACCAACAGTCATCAAAAATGCAAATTAAAATCACAGAGTAATACCACTATACAGCCACCAGAATAACTAAAAATAAAAAATAGTAATAATGCCATGTGCAGGAAATTTTAAAGCAACTGAATCTTTGAAAACACAGATGGAAATATATATTAGTACAACCAATTTTAGTCCTTGATATAGGAAATGAAATTGCATGCGTATCAAAAGATATATAACAGAATGTTCACAGAAGCATAATTCATTATAGCCCAAATTGGCTATTACCCCAAAATCTACCAATAGTAGAATTGCAAATACATTGTGGTATAGCTAAGCAATGGAATATTATACAGCAAAAAAAGAAAGAAAGAAAGAAAGAAACTTATACACAATGTAAATGAATCTCATTAATGTAATGGTGAATAAAAAGAGCCAGACACAAAAGAATACATACCATATGATTGAGTTTATCTGAAGCTCAAAACACAAAAACCATAGTGCCAGATGTCATTCTGTGCTTAACATTGGGGAAGACCTAGTGAAGAGAAGGAGTTAAGACAGAGGTTTCTGGGATTCTCCCACTATTCTATTTCTTGACTTGGGTGTAATTACCAGAGAATGTTCACTTGTGATAATTTATTAGCCTTTACACTCACAGTTTCAGCACATATATGTATATATATTATATTTCAATAAATTATTTTAAAGCCAAAATAGTGATGTATTTTCCATGAATATATAAATACTTGTAAAAATGAACATCCAGAAGGTAAATTGAAAAGACATACATTATTATACTAAAATTAATACCTATAGAAGAAGGACAATGGAAGTGGGGATGAGGGAAGAAGAGGGAGATGTGTGATATTCTTTAAGTTTTTCTATCTCTAAGCCCCATCACCATTCTTCATTTTATGTTTTTCTGTTCTCCCTCTTTCCTTTATTAGACTAGCTAGCTTATCTTCTGCAACCTGCTATGTTTGACTAGCTAGTTTATCTTCTAAATTGCTTTTCTTTAACTTTTTTCTGCAAATAGCTATATTTTCAATTTATATTTCCTCTGCATGTCATGATTCCTTCCACGCTATTCTTCACATGGCCTTAAGAATTATCTTCCTAGAGGGTAGGGTGGAAAAAATTAAAAAATTAAAAAATTAAAAAATTATTTTCCTAGAATGGAAATCTAATCAAGTACTTTAATGACTCGCCATGACCTTCATGAAAAGACTGAGTTTTTCAAAACATGTGATAGACTTCAAAACCTGGTATATACCTAAATTTTAACTATTTCCCCATTTGGACTTTATATGTAAATTGCATTGAATTCTTTGTGGTTCCCATCCCCAGGCTATGTTATTATGCTACGTGATCATTCTTCTGGGAGAGCTACAGAAATTTGTTTAAGTGACAATTTTACAAGTCGAAGTAAAGGCTGGGAGTGGAGAAAGATTAGAAAATACTTCCTTGATTAAAAAAAAAAATGTGTATTTATTAGGATATAGGTTCAGTCATGATGTTTCAAAATAATAAATTAGATTACTTTTATTCTCATGTATAAATCTGGATAAGCAATTTAAGGTCGGTAAGGTTGCACTTCAGTTATAAAGGACCCAGGTTTTTTTGTTTGTTTGTTTATTTGTTTGTTTGCATTATTCCTCTGCCATTCTTATCTACAGCTTCTATCTTGAGAATGAAATGGCTGCTCCAACACCCATCATCACATCCACATTCCAACCAGCAGACAGGAAAGAATTGTCAAGGGGAAGGCCTTCCCCTTTCCTTTTAAAGAGTAAAGCCCAGAGGTTACACACTTCATTTCAAGACAACTCCAATTATCTGGATCAGTGGTCAGTTTTGCCCCCAGAAGACACTTGACAATGTCTGTAGACATTTTTGGTTGTCACTACTTGGAGGGGTGTGCTACTGGCAGCTAATGGGTACAGACTGGGAATGCTGCTAAACATCCTACAACGTACAGGATAACCCTCCAAAATAAAGAATTATCTGGACAGCAAGATATTTACACGCAAAAGAATAAATTTGGACCTCTATACTGTACACAAAAATTAACTCGAAATGGATAAAAGACCTAAATCTAAGCACTAAATGTACAAAACTCTCAGAAGAAAACATGTCTTTATGACCTTGGATTAAGCAAGTTTCTTAGATATGACACAAAAAGCACATGTAGCCAAAGTAAAAATAGATAAATTAAATTTCATTAAAATGAAAAACTTGGTGCTTCAAAAGACACTATCACGAATGTGAAAAGAGAACACCATCATTGGAGAAAATATTTGCAAATTATATATCTGATAAATGTTTAGTATCCCGAAAATATAAAAACTCTTACAACTGAATAATAAAAAGACAATTCAGTTTTAAAAATAGAGAATTTAAATAGACATTTCTCTAAAGAAGATATATACATCATCAACAGGCACATGAAAAGATGCTTGACATCATTAGTCATTAGAGAAATGCCAATCAAAGCCAAAATGAGATACCACATCATACTCACTAGAATGAATAAATTAAAACAAAACAAAACAAATAAACAAACAAACAAAAAATTAACAAGTATTGGTGAGGATGTGGAGAAATTGAAATACTCATGAATTGTTGGTCAAAATGTAAAATGGCACAGCCATTCTGGAAAATAGTTTGGCAGTTCCTCAAAGGTTAAACATGGGGTTACAATATGACCCAGCTAGTACATGATTTTCATAAAAGAATTTTTAATAATAGCTAAAAAGTAGAGAAAACTCAAATCTCCATCAATTGATGCAGGGATAAACAAAATGTGGTATATATGTACAGTGGAATATTATTCAGCTGTGAAAAGAGAATGGAATGCTAGTACTTAATACAACATGGATGAACCTTAAAAATGTTATGCTAAGTGAAAGAAGTCAGTTTCAAAAGGCCACATATTGTATAATTTCATTTTTATGAAACGTACAGAATAGGCAAATCTATAGAGGCAGAAAAAGAGAAGTGCTTGCCAGAGTATGGATGGGGAGGAGACTGCAAAGAGGCTGCTAATAGATACATGGTTTGTTTTTTTATGAAAATGTTCTAGAATAGGTAGTGGCAATCGTTGAACACGCCCTGAATATACAAAAAACTGCTGAATTTTATACTTTAAACAGTGAATTATGGTACAAATTAAGTCTCAACAAAAATAAAATAAGAATTGTCTAGCCCAAAATGTTAATACTACTGATATTAAGAATAATCCTAAAGTAAATGGATGCTAAATTGAATCATAACCACAGATAGCTAGAAGTCAGCTAAAAGTTTTAATAGTATAGATCAAGGGTTGACAAACTTTAACTGGGGGCCGAATCCTGCCACTGCCTATTTTGTAAATAATGCAGCTACCCATATCCATCTAATGTACTGAATTTGAGTGGTTCTGACTTCTACCATTAAAAGAAACCCGCCACTTCCCCATTTCTCTTCTGGCTTTCTCCCACTTTCCTAATCTACCTCTCCAGGGACCAAGCCATTTACACCTGCAATACTTGAAAAATATGCAGGCTTTTTCTTCCTACTACTTTCTATAATAATGGGCTAAACAGCATATTAAGAAGCTCTAGATAGCTTAAACAATGAGAACCCAACCTTAACATCACAAAATAATATTTTCTGGGGATAAGATGCTCTGACAAAGATCAGTAACAAGTATTCCGTCTTCATTTGCTTGTGTTTTAAGTCATGAACTGCGTAACGACATTTCAATCAACAAAGAACCGTATGTACAACAGTCGTCCCTTGAGACCATAATGGAGACGAAAAATTCTTATCCCCTAGTGACATCATAGCCGTTGTAACACCGTAGTGCTACACATTACTCATGTGTTTGTGGTGATGCTGGCGTAAGCAAACCTACTGTGCTGCCAGTCTTGTATAAAAGAATAGCACAATTATGTACAGTACATAATACTTGATAATGATAAGTGACTATGTTCATATTTACTATGTCTCCTGATTGCATCGTTTTGTCTTGTGCTTGATTTAATCTCATGTTGTTTTGTTCATCATGGCCCCTGAGTATACAAAATTCACTTCTAATGTTGTCAGTAAGAGGCCCCATCAAGCAATAGATCTACAAATAACATTCTATAACTTAAAGCAAGTTGCACTTTTATTGAGATATACCAGCCAGACAGGCAGTTTTGAAGAACTATTTTTGAAGCTGAGAAAACACATTTGATTATATAGTCAATCATATTTTAAAGCAAATATAAATGGGCAGGAAGGTGAGGTGAACAAGGTTAGGTTACTAGATATGGGCGGAGAGAACAAACTAAGGAGGTTTAGGTGACTTTCAGATTCTAGACTTGAATAATCAGGTGTATTCTGATGCCTCATGCCTCAACTGGTATAACAAAAAGAAAAAGGAGTGGCAGATTGTGGGGAAAATAATGAACTTGATGTTCATTATTTTGAAATCGAGTTACGAGGTATGTGAAGAATGTCTAGGTGGGTTGACTGGTAGAGTGTTGGAGGTACAGGTCTGGGACTTGGTATTGTTTGGCTGGAAGTGTAGGTATGGGAGTAGTTAGGATACATACTTCAAGTTATCGAACTCTAGAGAAGTTATTCAGCCTCTCTGGATCCTAGAGTCCTCATGTACGAAGTGAGGATGGTAATAGTTCCTTCACAGAGACTTTAAGAAGATTGAATCAGCTCCTATATGTAGAGCGGCTGGTGTAGGGGCCAGCACGGTACAATGACTGAATGAGTGACACTGAGAGATGAATCACTGACATATGGTGACAGGTCTAGGTAGCCAGGGGACTTTACAGTATTGTCAAGCAGAAAGAGTGAGCACCTCTGAATCAGAGCAAGTGGACTTCTGTGCCATTATAGTATAACTTGGATTGAATTTTATATATCCAGGTTTTCTGTATATAATAGCTTCTCTGGAAGTGGATTGAGACCTAGTACAGAATTAGTGAACTTGAAGAAGTGACATAAGGGTATTAGAGCTGTAAAGGACTATATTCCTGAGAAATTAACATACAACAGAAGATGCTATGATGATATAATAATTTAGCTATATTATAGAACTTGTTTTGTAAGAATTTTGAATTACTTTTATTAATATTTTTGTACCACAGATGGCATCCCTAGCCTGTAAAACACAGTGTGTTAGAGTATAATGAACAGAAGATTTGAAGTCAGAGGCTTAGGGTTGAGTTCTGCATCCATGGTTTACTGGCCCCAAATCCTGTGCTCTATGTGTAGATAATGGCAGTATTACCATCCAGCCAGTGGTTCAAACTGGGAGTCATCTCCTCCTCCTCCATTTCCTTAAACCCCCAACTCCAACTGGTCAGCCTGTTCTAATAGCCTGACTCCTAGTATCTGCCTCTTTGTTCGCATCCTCATTGTACCTTGGTTGACCCTGTCATCATATCATGCCTGACTACTCCAACAGCCCCCAACTAATTTGCCTTCTTTAGTGTAGCTTCTGCATTGGCTCCAGAGTTATCTTCCCAAAACATTACTCTTCTGACTTTGTAAACAGTAGCAACTCACAGAGATTTAAAAAATCCAACCTCTTTAGAATAGTGTGGAGGCTCTTTACAATCTGGTTGCAACTCTGTTTCCCAGGCTCAACGCCATGACTTGTCAATATCTACCTGATGCTCTAGTCAATGGAATTTTCACCAGTCTCTTACCGTACTCCCAGATCTTTGCAAATGACTTTTTTTTTTTCTCCCTGATGACCTTTTCCCCCTCTGCCCTACATAGCAAATTCATTTTCACTTTTTGAGGCCCAATTCATTGCTCTTAGGAAATATTTCCCAACTCTTTCTATCATCATTCAAGGATTTTTTTGTGTTATAATTATTTTGCATATTTACAGTGAATGGCGAGGTTCTCAAACTTATTTTTCCTTATATCCTTAAAACTTGGCCAAAGGTGTGGTACATAATTAAAAGGTATTCAGCTTTAAAGTGCTTTCTAAACAAGTAATCTTGGGCAAATCTCTGCTTTTCTGAGTGTCAGTTTCCTCATCTGTAAAATTAGATACCACTACCTACCTCGTAGAGTTGTTCGAAGATCAGACCAAATAATTTGCATAAAAACACTTTGTAAGCCATACACTTTTGTAACATGTAACTTTTGACTCTAAAGTGGCTGTCTTCAGTAGACGGCCATGCCACCCTGAACCAGCCCAGTCCTGTCTGATCTCGGAAGCTAAGCAGGAAGCTAAGCAGGGTCGGGCCTGGTTAGTACTTGAGTGGGAGACCACCTAGGAAGACTAGGTGCTGTAGGTGTAAAAAAAAAAAAAATAAAGGATTGTAAGCTGACAAAGTCCTTGCAATCTGTGAGGTCGACCAAGGGTTGCCTCACCTTATGTATTTATAAATGCATAAATACATAAATAAATAAAATAAAGTGGTCTGTCTTCGTGCATCAGTCTAACACCTGGAAAATAATAGACTATTAATAATGCTTGTTGAATTACATCCAACTCAAATACATTCTGCATTAGTCAGGCTGGTCACTGTGACGAACATAAAGGACCAGGAGCATTATAATCAACAAGATGTCAAATTAGCCCTTTTATTTTGTTCCCTTTCCCACGCTCACTCTCAGCTGCTCTCTCTGATGGCAGTATCACTCAAGTGCAGTAACAAGAAGCTACACCAGGGGGCTCCCCCTGAATTTTCCAAATGAAGTTTTCAAACACCCTTCAACAACCTTAAGTAACACTTGGGAGTTCTCAAGTCAAGTGTTTCTTTCTTTGAACAAGGCAAAAGAGAAAACACAAAACAAGTCAGAAGCCTAGAAATAACACTTATTTCTTATATCAAACTACTGTCTGAGACTATCTTCGTTTCTCTTAGTCTTTTGAAAAACTGGCAGGGGGAATTATTAATTCCCTTTCACTTAAGAGATTTAGAAACTGTAAAACAATTTATCACTCAACTGGGGACTCCAATATGTTGTTTGTTATCAAGAGGTTTGAGCTCAGGTTGAGCTAAATAGAAGAGAGACCTAAAAATAAAAACATTTAATTACCATGTTCCCATGAAAATCCAGCAAATAGTAGAGGAGGGGGCACCTAAATAAATGAAAGTACATTCAATACTTTTCTTTCTAGAAAATCAGGTATAAGTTATAATGCAAAGAGCCCTAGATGAGGAGTCAAGGACAATACTAGACAAACCTCTCACTTCTGCTACTTGTGCAATCACTCTCCTTTAGATCTCAACTTTTTCACCCTTCAATGAGGTTTTTGGTAAAGGTCTTTTTAAAAATCAATTTTAATGAGATATTATTTGCATATATACAATTCACCATTTTTAAGTATAATTTGGTGAGTTCTGAAAATATATCCAGTCTTGTGACCACTACCATCATCATGATGTAAAACATTTCATTTCCATCACCACAAGGGCTTCCTCTTACCCCTTTGTTGACCGTCTCCTTCCGTTATTACTGGCCCTTAAAAACACAGATCTGATTTTTATTTTTTTTAATTTTTTAAAATTTATTTTTATTGTGTTTATATTTTTTATTATGTTTTTTTATTGTTATGTCTACTATGAAGACTGATATACAAGTCTTTGAGTGAACATGTGTTTTCATTTCTCTTGAGTAAATACCTAGAAGTGGGATTGCTGGGTAGATAGTAGGTGCAAATTTAATTTTATAAGGAACTACAATTGTTTTCTAAAGGGGCTATACTTTTTCTCTTTCCCACTGGTGATGTAGAGAGTTCCAGTTGCTTCACACACTTTTCAACACTTGGTATTATCAGACTTTTTCATTTTAGCCATTCTAGTGGGTGCATAGAAGTATCTATAGTGGCTTTAATTTGCATTTCCCTAATCAGTAACGATGTTGAGCATCTTTCCTTGTATTTATTTGCCCTCTATGTATCTTTATCAGTTAAAGAGGAGATCTTCAAACCTGTTACCTATTTTATTATTGAGTTGTTTGTCTTCTTATTACTGAGTACTTTATATATTCTGATAAGTGTCATGTGAGTGGCATGAGGCAAGGAAAAATACTAAATCTTAAGTCTTCTCAATTAAATGGATAATCATTAAATTATTTGTTTATTTAAAGAATAATTTGTTAAAAGCCTATTGTGTGCCAAGAATTAATGATATTACCAAGACTAGACAATGTTACTCTCTTCATGAAATTCATTTTCTTGTAAAAAAGACATATAACAAGGAATCTCACCAATGATAAAATAATTACAGCAAATAATTTCAGATCTCTGTAAAGGAAAGGACAATGTACAATAATTGAGACTGTCAGAAACAACTACTGTAGATGGGAGTTTTCCAGAAAACTTTTTAAAGAGTTAAAATTTTGCCAGCTCATGAAGAATAGGGAGAACTAGTCCCATCAAGAGCAGAGAGAGTAAAATAGAAATTCCCTGAGGCAGGAAAGAGCTAGATATTCTCTAGAAAGTGACAGAAATCCAAAGTAACTGATGTGTGCTGAGCAGGGAAAACAGTGATACTGGAGAGGTAAGCAGGCAATACATGCAGGGTGTCAAATGGACTTAATAAGAGTTTGGAGGCTTTGGCTAAAAATAAATGATAAAGATTTATTCAAAAATCTTCAGGTTTGCACATACGAAACACAACTAGGCAAAAACCCAGAAGTATTGCGAAGAAGAAAGAAAAGTTCTCATAGTATAAAGTACATTCTTGAAAATAATCGGTCCTGTATTCTTAGCCCTAGGATTGATCCAGGACAGTTATCAGTCAGATGTCAGGCAGTCTGGATGACTGATGCCAGATGTCTGGATGATGGATGCCAGGAGGTCTGGTCACACAGAGTTTTGAATGGTCAATGTCATGTGGTCTGGATATGAGTCTTTCAGTGAGTAATGAGAGGGCTATCTGGAGGTCTGATGTATACCCAGGCATTAACACAGGATCAGAAAGTTCAAAAGTTAAAATTTTCAGACTATTAAAACAGGAATAGAATTGTTTCTTCATGCCTCAACCTACTTGATTTTAGTAAGTTAGCAACTTGACTATAGTGACTCCATTTTATTTCTTCACTGTATTCCTCAAAGTAGGGTATTGAAGAATTAATTTATCCAAAGTACAATTGGAGGCCATTAACGAATTTCAAACCAAAGAATGTCATGATATGATTTACATTTTTAAAATCTCACCCAGGCTGATATGTGTAGAATGGGTTGGGTATATAAGGTAAACAAGATTACAATTAGAAAGTCCCACCAGGAGGCTATTCCAGCTGAAAAATGAAAGAAGAATGTCTTAGACTAAGATGGTACTAGTGGAGATAAATAGAAAGGGGGTGAACAGATATTAGATCTAATTTGGAAGTGAAATTAACAAGTTGACACTCAAGTTTCTGACTTTAATAACTCACTGGATAATGGCACCATTCGCTGAAATGGGAACAAGCATGGGAGAAAACTAGAGAATATATGAATTTTAAAAATCATTAATAATTTTATTTTAGACATGTTAAGTTTGAAATGTTCATGAAATGTCCTAAAGGAATGTAGGATGAGGGTCAGGCTCCTCTAGCAAGAAAAGCAGCTGAGGAAGAAGGTTTACTGTCAAGGGAAGTCTGATTCCCTGGGTGCTGGGGCAGGTGTCAGATGAAAGAGGTCATTATCCTGAGGAGCACAAAGAAACAAGAACTAAGAACTAATGGTTTTATTTCAGCTCATTTTAGCAAATATTTATTGAATGCCCATGGACTCACCATGAGGCTTCTTTCAGGTGTTAGAGAGAGTCATGAACTTGAAGAAAGGAAACATGGTTTAAAGTTTAATTTCTTTGATCTTTGTGTAACAGTTGTGAAAATTAAATAGAATAATTCGTGTGAAAGCATCTGGCTATATAAATGTGGGTTTATATTACACATCACAGGTGCAGGTGTTATTATGAGCAATCGATATGAATAATTTTGTGTACCTGAATATTGCTTTCTGGAAACAGCTGACGACTTTGCTGATGACTTAACACAATCAAAATATATGTATTTTACCCTGTACAGGCCAGCTCTTGCATCACCCAGGACCCAGGTGAAACAGATCAAGACAGAATGACACCAAGGAGACTGATATGTGTACACTTGAGCTTCCATGTGGGTAAAGAACATACCTCAGAATCAATGGGTCTCAACAGATCTTTACTCTGATTGTATGTGACCATGACTAACAGATACTGGCTGCAATCTCTCTGTCATTGCATCCCAAACATATCAGAGTTATGTCTGTACATCTTGCATCTTCTTTTACAGCCCACCTGTCAGCATTTGCCCACAGTCTTGGCAATACATGCTGGTAATGATCTGCTTTCCTCGCTATGCAATCTCATAGACTTGCTGCTTCAACAAAATAAGCATTTTTTTCACTCTTTTGCTCTACTGTGTAGGACAATTTATTTTTTCTCAAACACCATGTACTTTCGCATTGTCAAACATTTGTTTTTACAAAGGTTCCTTAGACCTAGGATGTCCCCACTACTCACCTTCCTGCTGATCTACTATTCATACTCATAGGCTTAGATAAATGTAAATTATCATTTCTTCTCAAAATACTTGATGGAATTCATTGCATCCTCATCTCTATTTTCCATTTCACTTTATTTATAATTTAATATACTTATTCAGCAAATATTAATAGAATACCTGCTGAATATCGGGATTCTTTTAGATGCAAATGAGAGAAACTCAAATCCAAATAGCTTAAACAAACTAGCTCACCTAACTAAAAGTACAAAGGAAAATATGGTTGAGATCCAGGCATTTAAATTATGTCATTAATATTCATTTTTCTTTTGTACAGACTGATTAGATTGATTTCTCTAGAAACAGACTGAGATAGCATCTTTATGAAAGTGATTTATTGAAGGAATGCTTCAGGAAAAGGTGTTTGAGGGAAGCAGGGGAAGAAAGTTAAGCAAATGTGGTCTCAGATGGAGTATAGCTTCAGCCCTTTCTCATGGGGAAATCTGAAGCATAAATTACATAACAGAATTTATCCCACCTTAAGGCAAGGAGGTCTGCTTTTTGCACCCCTTGGCAGTCGGTCAAAGGCTATGGGATGAGAAAGGGTTGTGCTAATCCTTCCCATCCCCCTCTGTGAAGAGGATCTGGGTGGAGCACCGACAGCATAGCATCCAAATGGCAGGCAGGATGGCTGCCAGCAACCCAAGATTCATTTGCGGCTCGGCCAACTCCAGAGGAAGGAGTCTTCCCTTTAAATCTTTGACTGAAAAGTTCCAGGAACAACTCTGACATGCGCAACTCTTTTGCAGTACAGATGGGGTCAGAGCTAAATAAACCACATGGAGTAGATGCTTCAAGGGAAAGAGGGTTTTTTCATCAAAGAGGGAAGAAGGATGAGGAAGCAAAGGCAACCACTTTATCATGTGCCAAAAACTGCTTGGGGCAAGGAATGCAATGGTGAGCAAAACACACATCTCTGCTGTCAAGGAGCATATCAGCCTTGTTTAGTATAAGCCAACTAACAAGAAACTGCAATGAAGTGAGATTATGCTTTGATAGAGGAAATATTGTTTGCTATGGATACATTATGTAGGAGGGGTCACCTTGGTCATCTTGTGGGCCTATATTTTATCCAGTTTTACATCTCCAGTGTCCAGATAGTACCCTAACTATTGTGTGGACCAGATGAAGGTGTGTGTGTGGCGGGGGGAGGTGTATGGAAAGTAACCTCACAGCATGATCTGATCATAAACTCCCAGCTGGGCAGATCATGGTGGGTAGTCACTCCTCAGGCCTGTAGTTTCTCTACTGAAAGGTTTTAAGCCAGTCTTGTCCATAGTTCTTGGGCATCTAGGTTAACAAACCTTTGAAATATCAGAAGTAATATCCCTTGAAGGGAGTATTAACCTTCAAGAGAGTGCATAATTTTAACTGTCCTGTAATCCAATCCCCGCTTTGCTTTCTCCAATCTTTCTTGATTTCAAATGCATAAAAGAAGCTG
>NW_011889021.1:1281063-1288613 GCF_000151845.1 Pteropus vampyrus | reverse complement strand
AAACAGACTGAGATAGCATCTTTATGAAAGTGATTTATTGAAGGAATGCTTCAGGAAAAGGTGTTTGAGGGAAGCAGGGGAAGAAAGTTAAGCAAATGTGGTCTCAGATGGAGTATAGCTTCAGCCCTTTCTCATGGGGAAATCTGAAGCATAAATTACATAACAGAATTTATCCCACCTTAAGGCAAGGAGGTCTGCTTTTTGCACCCCTTGGCAGTCGGTCAAAGGCTATGGGATGAGAAAGGGTTGTGCTAATCCTTCCCATCCCCCTCTGTGAAGAGGATCTGGGTGGAGCACCGACAGCATAGCATCCAAATGGCAGGCAGGATGGCTGCCAGCAACCCAAGATTCATTTGCGGCTCGGCCAACTCCAGAGGAAGGAGTCTTCCCTTTAAATCTTTGACTGAAAAGTTCCAGGAACAACTCTGACATGCGCAACTCTTTTGCAGTACAGATGGGGTCAGAGCTAAATAAACCACATGGAGTAGATGCTTCAAGGGAAAGAGGGTTTTTTCATCAAAGAGGGAAGAAGGATGAGGAAGCAAAGGCAACCACTTTATCATGTGCCAAAAACTGCTTGGGGCAAGGAATGCAATGGTGAGCAAAACACACATCTCTGCTGTCAAGGAGCATATCAGCCTTGTTTAGTATAAGCCAACTAACAAGAAACTGCAATGAAGTGAGATTATGCTTTGATAGAGGAAATATTGTTTGCTATGGATACATTATGTAGGAGGGGTCACCTTGGTCATCTTGTGGGCCTATATTTTATCCAGTTTTACATCTCCAGTGTCCAGATAGTACCCTAACTATTGTGTGGACCAGATGAAGGTGTGTGTGTGGCGGGGGGAGGTGTATGGAAAGTAACCTCACAGCATGATCTGATCATAAACTCCCAGCTGGGCAGATCATGGTGGGTAGTCACTCCTCAGGCCTGTAGTTTCTCTACTGAAAGGTTTTAAGCCAGTCTTGTCCATAGTTCTTGGGCATCTAGGTTAACAAACCTTTGAAATATCAGAAGTAATATCCCTTGAAGGGAGTATTAACCTTCAAGAGAGTGCATAATTTTAACTGTCCTGTAATCCAATCCCCGCTTTGCTTTCTCCAATCTTTCTTGATTTCAAATGCATAAAAGAAGCTGCAAAACTGTTATTCTCTGGAGTATTTGAGATAGTGCTCCCTGGCTTATGTCATCAGTTCGGCTCAGATAAACTCTTATAAGAATTTTCTACCGGCTTGGATGTTTCTTTACATTAACAAAGTACTCAGTAAGTACGCACATGCACCTTAGTGTATGGATTCAGGAGTTTGAGGAAGGAGTAGCCCCTCCCTGGGAGCTGCCTTTTCAGTTAGTTTATGAATTATTCAAGAAAATCACTCACTACTTCATGGAGACACTATGCCTTTAAATAAAGCTATTTTTACATCTGACTCCTAATGACTTTTTGTCTATTCCCAAATTCTGAAATCGCTTTCAAAAGATAGACCTGCCAACTTTGAGGATATTTAATTTCTCTGAGTTTAGTTCAACACATAATTCATTGATTATCAAACCTGTGTATTAATAGAGTGTTAAGTGTTGCAAAAGATACAGAGATAATTAAATCTTAATGCCAGCAAGCTAAGAACTTAGGACTGCTGCCTTGTAGGATAAATGTAATAGTATCAGAATTGCAGGTTTAAAAATGTGCTCTTAATCATATTCAGTGTCAATGAATCTAGGCCAGGAAGACATAAACTCAAACAGAGAAGCCTTTACATAAGTGCCCTTAAGACAGGAGCAGTAGTCAGTCATCTTTGACTTTTATCTCTTTTTTATCCTTCACCTCCAAGAACTCAAAAGAACAAAGGAGTTCTCGCCCTGATTTCCATTTGGGACTTTGGAAGGAAATCAGTATTTTTGCACGCTCTATTCAAGGAGGGCACGTGCAGTATAGTTAAGTGAGTTGAGTGGTCTGGTTAGGTAGAGAGAGGGTTCAATTTGCTCTCCCAAGTGCCCTGGGTTCCCCTGTGGTGGGAACTCTGAGTTGAAGGCCCGTTTTTCTGGCATGGGCTGATAATAGCAGAAATAAGTGATCTAGCAGCAAGGGCATGAAGAGGGTCTGATTGGGAACGTAGTAGAAACTGAGAGTGGAAACTAATACCTAGAGACAAGAGAAACGAAATCAGCAAGGAAAGGCCACAGGAAACTGAATGAATAAGAAAGGCCATAATTTCATGCCAAAGGTCAGGAATAAACCAATTATATCTGAATGGATGGCAGGCAGTGCATATTCATGGACCAACTTAGGTGTGGGGCTTTTTACTCACCAATGTCACAAGATTTTGCAGGCCAAAACTCTCCATACTACTTAATGACATCTTGGAAAGGAAAAAGGTGAGGGGGTAAATTTAGAAAGGCTAAATTAAATTTAGCCTTTAAATGAGTGACTTGAACTAACTTTTTATTTTATTTTTTATTGTAGGAAATGCACATAACATAAAATTTACCATTTTAACCATTTTTAAGTGGTTCATAGTTCATTAGCATTAAGTACATTCACAGTGTTCTACAACCATTACCACCACTTATCTCCAGAACTTTTTCATCATCCCAGACTAAAACTCTGTACCCATTGAACAACAAATCCTGCCTCCTAGCCCCTGGCAACCACTATTCTACATCTGTCTCTATGAATTTGACAATTCTAGGTACCTCATATAAGCAAAATCATACAATATTTGTCCTTTTGTATCTGGCCTATTTCTCTTAGCAGAATGTCTTTAAGGTTCACCTATGTTGTGGCATGGATCAGAATTTCATTCCTTTTTAAGGTTGAATAATATTTTATAATATGTATATGCCACATTTTGCTTATCAATTCATCTGTTGATGGACATTTGGGTTGTTTTCACCTTTTGGCTATTATGAATAGTGCTATAAACAAGGGTATGCAAATATCTGTTTGAGTCCCTACTTTCAATTTTTGGGGTATATACCTAGAGTATAATTGCTGGCCCAAATGGTAATCTCTGTTTAATTTTTTGATTAACCACCATGCTGTTATCCACAGTGGCTGCACCATTTTACATTTTCATTAACAGTACATAAGGATTCCAATTTCTACATCTTCATGAACACTTGTCATTTTTTGTTTTGCCTTTTTAAAAAAAAAAAATAGCTATCCTGTTTGGTGGGAAATGGTCTGTCTTTGTGATTTTATTTTGCATTTTCCTAGTGACTATTGATACTGAGACTCTTTTCATGTATTTATAGGCCATTTGTATATCTTTGAAAAAGTGTCTATTCAAGTCCTTTGCCCAATTTTTAACCAGGTCATTTGTTTCCTTGTCGTTGAGTTATAGAAGTTCTTCACATATTCTAGATATTGATCTCTTATCAGGTATATGATTTAAAAACATTTTCTCTCATTTTATGGGTTGCTTTTTCACTCCGTTAATAGTGTCTTTTGATGTATAAAAGTTTTTAATTTTGAGGAAGTCCAACTTATCTATTTTTTCTTTTGTCGACTATACTTTTGGTGTCATTTTCAAGAAATCACTGCAAAATCCAATGTCATGATTTCCCTTTATGTTTTCTTCTAAGAATTTTATAGTTTTAGTTTTCATTAGGTGTTTGATCCATTTTGAGTTAATTTTTGTATACGATATAAGGCAAAGACCCAACTTCCATTTTTTAATATATGGATATCCAGTTTTCCCAAAACCATTTGTTGAAAAGACTATCCTTTCCTCCATTGAATTGTCTTGGCACCCTTGTCAAAAATCATTTGACCATGTACACAAAGTTTATTTCTGGGATCTCTATTCTATTCGATTGGTCTTTATATTTATCATTATGCCAGTACCACACTGTGTTGATTACCATAGCTCTGTAGTAATGTTACTGAATTAGGAAGTTCTAGAATTCTCAGTCCTCAGTTCTTGGCATCTGGCGACAGTGGATTGAAGGCAGACATCTAGCAATTGTAAGCAAGCTAGTTTTATTCAAAGCGATAGTACACTCACAGACAGGAGAGTAGGCTGCCAAGAGTGGTCAACTATGAAGATAAGAGAAAACTCTCAGAAGGTAGAGTGGGCTACAAAGAGAGTTCAACCCCCAAAGCCACATGCATCTGGCACTTTTATTCTGTCTTCAAGGCTTTGGTCCTCTCCCTGTTACCATAGCTCTTCCCCTAAGCCTTGATTGACAGGTTTCTTAAATAATCTTCTCTCTAAACATGCATATAACCATAATGCACTCAGTTTGCCCATAAGGGGAGTCAAAACCGCAATGCAAATTTATTATAATGATCATTTAGTGAAGCAGAAGTGAATTCTAGGTTACACCAGCTGTCCTGTGTGCATGACTATGTTGGGGAATTTCCCTATCATTGCCTTGCTATTGTGTCAGTACAATGGGTTAAGTCAAGGCTATTGTTTAAGGCTATTTTTAATTTTAGCTGCTCTGGAGAGGGTCCCTAGTGTAACTCCTACCTCAGGAAGTTTTAAAATTAGCAAGTGTTGTTTTACAACTTTGTTCTTTTTGAAGATTGTTTTGGCTATTCTGGGTCTCTTGAGATTCCATATGAATTTTAGATACATTTTTCTATTTCTGCAAAAAATGTCATTGAGATTTTGATAGAAATTGCATTGAATCTGTAGATTGTTTTGGGTAGTATTGACATCTTAACAAGATTACATCTTTTAATCCATGACTGTGGTTTGTCTTTCTATTTACTGGTGTCTTTAATTTCTTTGAGCAGTGTTTTGTAGTTATCACCTTCATGGTTTATTCTTAAATATATTATTTCTTTAAGTGCTACTGTAAATGGAACTGTTTTCTTAATTTTCTTTTTGGGCTGTTCATTATTAGTGTAAATAAATGAACTTGTTTTTGTGTGTTGATTTTGTATCTTGCAACTTTGCGCAATTTTTTAATTTGTTCTAACAGATTTTTTTTTTTTTTTTGGCATGTGTGTATGTATGCTTTAGGATTTTCTCTATACACAATCATGTTGTCTATGAACAGAGGTAATTTTTCTTCTTCCTTTCCAATTTGGATGCTTTTTTATTTCTTTTTCTCACCTAATTGCTCTGTCTAGGACTTCTAGTACTATGTTGAATAGAAGTGGCAATATCAGGAATCCTTATTTTGTTTCTGATCATAGAGGAAAAGCTTTCAGTCTTTCATCATTCAGTATGATGTCAGCTGTGGGTTTTTCTTGTACGGCCTTTATTATGTTGAGGTACTTTTCTTCTAAACCTAGTTTGCTGAGTATTTTTACCATGAAAGGGTGCTGAATTTTGTCAAATGCTTTTTCTGCACATATTGAGATGATTATGTGTTTTTTACTCCTTTATTCTGTTAATGCAATGTAGTACATTAATTTATTTTCATATGTTGAATCATCTTTTCATTCCAGGAATAAATCCCACTTGGTGATGGTATATAATTGAACTGATTTTTAAACTAAATCAAATTGAGAATATTTATACCCTTGTTAACTAGCTCTTGGGAAGCTTGAGAAGATCAAAATAATTTTAAAGACTAGAGAAACTCTATTTTTTTCACATATAAATTATAGTACGAGTAAACACACTTTAATATACAGTTTCAGGGTATATATGTGTGTTAGTGGTAGGTAGGTGGACAATATAACATAATTATTATAAGATGTGTTCTGGAGTCGCATTGTTTAAATCATGAGTATATAGGAACTCTATGCATTTACAACTATAGTTGGGTAATGCTGGACAAGTTTTAAATTTATCCGCTTCAGATTCCTCTGATGTAAAATAGGGATTAAAATAGTCCTACTTTAGAATTGTCGTAAAGATTAAAGAGATAATGTTAATAAAACACTTATAGAGTTCCTGGCATATAGTAAATGCTCTATAAGGATAACTATTATTATATGGTTGACTAATGAAAAATAAGTCTTCTGCTGAATCATGATAAAAATCATATTGCTGAACTATTTAGTGGCAAGGAAAGCATTTACAGTTGAAAAACTATAGGCAGAGACCTTTATACTAGATAAAAAGATTGTCAGCTTTATCATTTGTGAATGTCATCTTATTTACACCTGAAAAGAAACCAAGATTCCTACCCTTCAGTGCTCCCGCAGGTAAAAAGAAGTAATCTTCCAATCTGCAGAGATTGCATATAAAAGTGTGAGAGTCTGACCTTGAAACTTCTTACCACCCACAGAAATAAGATTGTGTGCAGATTAAACAGTCGCATCTACTTCTCCTCCCCACACCAATGGATCTGGTATTATTGTAAATTATATTTGTCTGTCTCCCTCACTAGAGCATACATTCCTCATGGGCAGGGTCTATGCCTCACCTTCTCTGTAATCCCATACCTTCCAACACAGGGCCTTGACCTCAGCAGATATGTTTTGAATTGAATTCCCTGCTTCCATTCTATTGACCTTTATTCTCTGCAATATAACATTGAGGAAAAAGCCATGATGTAAGAGACATAGATTTAAATTTTGGATATGTTTACTCAATAGTTGAGTAAACTTAAACCAGTAACTTTATAAGTCCAAGCTTCAGCTTCTTACTTAAAAGACAGCAATAATATTTACCTTACAGGTACTGTGATAATCAAATAAGACAAGCATTATATAAAGTGCTGTGGAAAGTGACAATAGATAATCAAAAAAGCCTTATTTGACTCTGAATTTTGCTGTATTCGTAATAGTCACCTCTTGATTTCTCAGTTCAATTCCTAAACTTTTTTTCCCTTAGAGTTGTACTCATTTGTCTGCCTGCCATACCTCCAAAATTTTTTTTTAATTAGTAGACTTCATTTTTTAGAAGAGTTTTAGGCTTATAGAAAATTTAAACAAATGCATAGAGTTCCTATATACTCTACAGTTCCCCCATTATTAACATGTTACTTTAGTATGGTACATTTGTTATAAGTAATGAGCCAATATTAATACATTTTTATTAACTATACCATATCTATTCATATTTCCTTAGTTTTTACCTAGTGTCCTTTTATCTATGACCGAATCTCATCCAAGACACCAACGCTTAGTTGCCATGTCCCCTTAGGCTCCTCTTGGCCATAACAGTTTCTTAGACTTCCTTTGTTTTTGATAACAGGTTTGAGAATTACTGGTCAGATGTATTATAAGATGTCCCTTAGAATTTCCCTCACATTTTTATCATGATTAAACTGAGGATATTTTTTTTGGGAGGAAAATCACGGAGGTAAAGTATCATTTTGTCACTTACTATCAAGAGACATTCTATAAAAATGACTTACCACTGTTGATGTTGACCTTGATCACCCTGCTGAAGTAGTGTTCGTTGGGTTTCTGTACTATAAAGTTATGCTTTTCTCCCCCTTTCCATACTCTACTCTTTGGAGGAAGTTACTCCACATTTTTTTTTAGAGCAAATACTTGATGCATGAGTTGATTCTATAAGGTAGGGATATATGTTATTTCCTGCCTTACCCAGAGCTCATTTTAAGAAAAGTCTTCTCCATCCACAGCCCCAGCTAAATGGACAGCAGACCAAAGGACCGTGATTGGGACAGAGATAGC
>NW_011889021.1:1278832-1280763 GCF_000151845.1 Pteropus vampyrus | reverse complement strand
TACTCTACAGTTCCCCCATTATTAACATGTTACTTTAGTATGGTACATTTGTTATAAGTAATGAGCCAATATTAATACATTTTTATTAACTATACCATATCTATTTATATTTCCTTAGTTTTGACCTAGTGTTCTTTTATCTATGACCGAATCTCATCCAGGACACCATATTACGCTTAGTTGCCATGTCCCCTTAGGCTCCTCTTGGCCATAACAGTTTCTTAGACTTTCTTTGTTTTTGATAACAGTTTTGAGAATTACTGGTCAGATATATTATAAGATGTCCCTTAGAATTTCCCTCACATTTTTATCATGATTAAACTGAGGATACGTTTTTTTGAGAGGAAAATCACGGAGGTAAAGTATCATTTCGTCACATACTATCAAGAGACATTCTATAAAAATGACTTACCACTGTTGATGTTGACCTTGATCACCCTGCTGAAGTAGTGTTCGTTGGGTTTCTGTACTATAAAGTTATGCTTTTCCCCCCCTTTCCATACTCTACTCTTTGGAGGAAGTTACTCCACATTTTTTTTTTAGAGCAAATACTTGATGCATGAGTTGATTCTATAAGGTAGGGATATATGTTATTTCCTGCCTTACCCAGAGCTCATTTTAAGAAAAGTCTTCTCCATCCACAGCCCCAGCTAAATGGACAGCAGACCAAAGGACCGTGATTGGGACAGAGATAGCTATCTAGCCTTCAGTTTTTATTCTGTCTAAACTAAAAGATTAAACAATTTTTGTGATATTGTTGGCACTCAGTAGTATTGAATTCTCTCACCTTTAAAAACCCATGGACTCTCTTTAATAAATACAGTTAGTTTACTTGATGCATTAAAATTATACTTTCTGAAGAAAAAGTTCTCAAAATTCTTGTCGACTTTTTAAATTCTCCACTGAGTGAAGCCTACTAATTTCTTGCTTGTGGTTGCCAATATTCTCTTAGTAGTAAGATGACACAAATTGAAAGAAGAGCAAACAGTGTTATTGAAGTGCTCCTTGGCTTAAAGGAACTTGTTAAATGTGTTAAAAGAAAGAATTCATGAAAAATGTATCCCTTTAAGGGCCTGTTCTTAAAAGAGACAATGTTGCTTAACAGCAGGAAAAGAAATTTCAGTATGAAGTGTGGACAATGATTATGGCATTTGCCATAATCACTATCTTTTCAAGTGGATTTCCCTCCTTGAATGATTTGATTCTTTTACATGGATATTTCTAAATACTCATCCAGCATGGAACAAGTGAACTCATCATGTATAGTGATGAAGAAGAGGGAAATCAAAATTGGTGAACAATTTTCCTTTTTTTTTGGCAGTAGATAACAATTTAAAAAGCCATTGATTAGGACATAAAATGTAATCCTGAATAATGGAAAGCAGTTTATGCCATGAAAGATGGTATTTGTGCTTTAACGAATCAAATTTGAAGAGCAGTTCTTGGACTTGTTGACTTTATTCCAGTATATTTTCAGGATATCAGCATGTATGATAATGTTGAGTATGTTTTCTCATTAATGTATATTCAATGCAGAAAAGAATGAAATAATTTGGATGTAGAAGCTATGTTACAACATAATTAAAACATAGACTGTAGCTGCAAGAAACCTTATAAGCTGTTAAGAAAAGCCAAATGATTAGAGAAATAAACTTTAGAAAGAGGTATGTAATTTAGATACTTATAACTAATTTCAGATAAACATAAATAATTTTTAGTATCAATATGTCTCTTGCAATATTTTTCTTTTATCTCAGTGCATATATGTATAGGTAATTAGAAATCATTCTAATTTAACTAGGCGTCCTGTGGGTTCTTTTAAATTCTTTTTCTTTTCTAATTGTGGAAAGAACATTTGATATGAGCTCTACCCTCTCAATAAAACTTTTAAGTATACAATATATTATCGTTTACTGGTGTCTTGTGTTTTT
>NW_011889021.1:1273032-1275467 GCF_000151845.1 Pteropus vampyrus | reverse complement strand
AGGATATCAGCATGTATGATAATGTTGAGTATGTTTTCTCATTAATGTATATTCAATGCAGAAAAGAATGAAATAATTTGGATGTAGAAGCTATGTTACAACATAATTAAAACATAGACTGTAACTGCAAGAAACCTTATAAGCTGTTAAGAAAAGCCAAATGATTAGAGAAATAAACTTTAGAAAGAGGTATGTAATTTAGATACTTATAACTAATTTCAGATAAACATAAATAATTTTTAGTATCAATATGTCTCTTGCAATATTTTTCTTTTATCTCAGTGCATATATGTATAGGTAATTAGAAATCATTCTAATTTAACTAGGCATCCTGTGGGTTCTTTTAAATTCTTTTTCTTTTCTAATTGTGGAAAGAACATTTGATATGAGCTCTACCCTCTCAATAAAACTTTTAAGTATACAATATATTATCGTTTACTGGTGTCTTGTGTTTTTATTTACTGAATCTGACAACCCTAGTAATGCCAAGATCTGAACTCAGGTCTTCTGACTCTAAATCTAGCGATCCTTCCACTAGACCTTTCTTCTAGTTAATTTCATAAAACAACAACCACATGAATATGTTTGGAATTAAGTTTCACAGTGACTTTTTTGCATTTTATTGGTACTCTAGCCATCTGAAGAATGTCCCTGGAGGAGAAATATAGACTCTCATCTTCATGCCTCTGTTTGTACCCATTAGAGCATTCTTCTGGACAGTTTGTAAAGCCATGCTGGAAATTCTCTTCATTGTTGAAAGATAAAGGCAATAGCATTCCAGGTTTAACTCTTAGAGCAGCTCTATAATGTTCAAAATGACACATAATCAACTTAGAAAGGGGATGCAGAAAGCTACAAACTAAAATGATATCACCTTAATAGGATTCCTAAAAATAATGTTACTATCGTGAACTGTGATTTTAATCAATATCATGTATGCAGATGACAAAGTGCATTTGTATGCATTATTCTATATGATCCTCATAAAAATCTGTGGAGTAGTTTAGATTTATTTTCCTGTGGAAATTAAGGTTCTGTGAGTAAATGACTTATTTTGAGTTGTACAATTAATAAGTGCCAGAGATATTGCTTTTGCCTTCATCTTCCAGACTCAGGTCCTGAGCATTTCCACTGCACAGTGCTGCTAGGTGAGAGTGAGAAGAATGTAGTTTCTAGAGCTGCTGGTCAGTTTGTTAATTTGCATAGGAGTCCGCTCTCCACACTTAACGCATTGTGTTACCAACAATACAAAGATATGCTTAATTTTAGTTTAAATTTTACAATTCCTTGTACAATTAGAAAATTCAGAATGGATTTTATGAATATCATAATTGCCTACTGCCTCAGAATTCTTTGCACTTTGAAAGACTGAGCAGGTAGACCTTGGAGGCAGAGAGCTGATTGAGCCCAGGAGCTCAATACTCTCCATGTTTTTACTGGGGACTCTTGGAGTGAGGTGGACCCATCCAAGGAGATGAGCAAGTGCCACTTTCCTTTCAGATTTAGATTCGACATGCATTTTTTGAATGCCAATTGCATGCAAAATATAATAGCTCATATCTGAAAGTTCGTAACTCAGAGGAGGGAAGGCAGTATTCTACCTTGAAATGTGAAATTTGAGATCTAAAAGATTAAGATGCTCTAATTTAAAAAAGAATCTCGTGAAAACAAATTTCAGAGAGAAGATTGTGATCAGGGAAGAGGCTACTCTTTCTTGGCTGGTTGACTTTTTTAAATTGAATTTATCGAAGTGACATTGGTTCATCAAATTATATAGGTGTCAAGTGTACAATTCAATAATACATCAAATATATATTGCATTGTGTGTTCACCATCCAAAGTTAAATTTCCTTCTGTCATCATATATTTGACAGGCTGGTTGACTTTAAATGCTCTGCAAGTCTTTATTGTATTAGATCGAAACCATAATTTAAGTCTGAGAAACCAGATCATTTGACTTAGATCTTCACTAATAGGAAACCAATACTTCCTGTTTGGCTTTTTCCTCACACAATTTCAAAAACATACAGGAAAGAGAGTACACAGCCTATTGGCTCCAGCTGAACATTAGGAAAGGATATGAAAGACATTGTAATTTTTTTCCTAATGTCATAAGTTATATATGATATTCCACTAACAGTAAAAGGAGAGTAGAGCAGAACTGAGAACCTGTGTAATTCAAAGGAAGATCCACATTAACTGAGAACATATTATTTCCAAATTGGAACATTTGGTCTGAAAAATGAGTACATTTATGGGACAATAAAAAAATATGTATTTAGAATTAGGAGTGATATCAGTGGTCAGCTCACTGAGAAGCACCACCAAAAATGTGAGACTTCACTTCTCGATTAAATTCCTGTGGCTGTCCATGTTCTTTATTGTTAAAAAAAGAAAAGAAAAGAAAAGAAAAGCTTGCAATTAAGCTTAATTTC
>NW_011889021.1:1270607-1272982 GCF_000151845.1 Pteropus vampyrus | reverse complement strand
CATATATTTGACAGGCTGGTTGACTTTAAATGCTCTGCAAGTCTTTATTGTATTAGATCGAAACCATAATTTAAGTCTGAGAAACCAGATCATTTGACTTAGATCTTCACTAATAGGAAACCAATACTTCCTGTTTGGCTTTTTCCTCACACAATTTCAAAAACATACAGGAAAGAGAGTACACAGCCTATTGGCTCCAGCTGAACATTAGGAAAGGATATGAAAGACATTGTAATTTTTTTCCTAATGTCATAAGTTATATATGATATTCCACTAACAGTAAAAGGAGAGTAGAGCAGAACTGAGAACCTGTGTAATTCAAAGGAAGATCCACATTAACTGAGAACATATTATTTCCAAATTGGAACATTTGGTCTGAAAAATGAGTACATTTATGGGACAATAAAAAAATATGTATTTAGAATTAGGAGTGATATCAGTGGTCAGCTCACTGAGAAGCACCACCAAAAATGTGAGACTTCACTTCTCGATTAAATTCCTGTGGCTGTCCATGTTCTTTATTGTTAAAAAAAGAAAAGAAAAGAAAAGAAAAGCTTGCAATTAAGCTTAATTTCTCCCTCTATTTCTTTAAGAAATAGAGGATAAAAGTAGATGAAATCTCAGGGAGCTTTTGAATGAGGAACACTCAAGGATTTGTTTCATTCTTTACCTGTGTCACAGAGAACGTTACAGAGGTATCTGCATAACTAGAAATCTTTTCAATCAAATAAAGATACAAAGGTTTTTCTAAATGACATCCTGGTTCACCCTGTGACAAGGCAGAGACATTCTTTGCTGTATGTAGAAAGATTGCCTCCTCATTCCACACATTTACCCTCAGTCTCCCACCTACAGAGATGCCTCTGTCTGACTGTGAAGACAGTGTCATCTCCACACTACTCCATTCCACATTAACATGCAGAAGGCTGCAAACACATGCCGAGATGGACATTTACTAAAAGAATGGACAAAAAGCAACAAGTAATATTTTGTTTGTGAGGGTAGTTGCATATTTCATCTTCAGCAGGCTACTCAGGTATAATGGATTCCAGGGTTTATAACAACTCATGAATGAGAGAGATCAATAGCTTATTAAATGCTGCCTATTAGATAACCACACTCACAGTTTTTAAGCATTTTTGCTCATTGTCTCTAACTACAGACAAGGTAAGAGGCTGGTGAGAGGGAGGGAGGAAAGTTTTCTCTGGCAGATCAAGAAGAATTCAGTAGCTCAAGATTCCACAGAGGAGCTTAAAGCAGAAGAGTAAGTCAACTGTTAAGATAGACATCATCCAATCTGTCGACAAAACATGGAATTAGGAGAACTGTAGCTGTATTTCCAAGTCCTGCAAGTTTCTTCTTGATGCTAAGTCCTCAAACTCATACTAATTTTTACTGAACAAATAGAAGAAAAAAGTATCTGTCTCAAATTAAACCTCCCCTAATGCAAGTGGAAATAATACATGGTCCTTTATCCTTCTCAAATGTGAGGGATACAGTAGGTTGTCTGATCCTAGCTTCAGAATACTTGAGAATGCTAAGAAAAGCTGAGCTTTTCAAAGCAAAAAGCTGTGCTCAGCCCTTCTCTCTGTCACTGTGACATCAACCTTTTGTGCCCACATAGCCCCTAGCCTTCTTATTCCTTAAATGGTTTCTTTCTATCTTATTCATGCAGTCTCATAACCTGATGGCTCAGATAAACCATGTGCCAAATCTTGGCGGCTGTATCTCTTCTTTGTGGGAAGGTTAAGTAGTCCTTTAAAAATTCTGAAGAATACAAAAATATTACTACTGCATATATTGGTTTAGAGAGAACTACAAGATAAAACTCCTTGACACACACAAAAGCCTTCCACAATTTGCACACAACCTACTTTTTTAAGGTCATCACTATTTCCCTTCTCCTTCCACCAACACATATTCAGTCTTTATTGCCTCCATGACTTTGCACATGCTGTTCCCTCTGTCCTTTTTCACCTTCTCTGATGGAAAACTCGTAATCATGCTTGAGAACATTTCAGTTTTTCAGTAAAACAGCTTCCAACAACTCCAGGGAAATTCAGAGACTTCCTCATCGGTGCTTTTATAAGCCTTTGTTCAAATCATATTATAACACCTATCAGTTTATATTGCAATTGTGTGTTAAATCCGAGGGCATAGATCATGTCTTAATCATCTAGGGATTAACACAGCCCCTGAGAGATAGTGGATACTCAATGCATTTTTTTAATGAATGAACATTGTCTAAATTGTTTGTTTTATTTTTCTGTAAAACTAGTTTAATACTGTGGTTATCTTTAACATGGCAATTTATTCTTACATACTTGTATAGGAGGAAGACAGTGAATACCCTAATTGCATCACTCCTGGAAAAC
>NW_011889021.1:1268534-1270557 GCF_000151845.1 Pteropus vampyrus | reverse complement strand
TTGTGCCCACATAGCCCCTAGCCTTCTTATTCCTTAAATGGTTTCTTTCTATCTTATTCATGCAGTCTCATAACCTGATGGCTCAGATAAACCATGTGCCAAATCTTGGCGGCTGTATCTCTTCTTTGTGGGAAGGTTAAGTAGTCCTTTAAAAATTCTGAAGAATACAAAAATATTACTACTGCATATATTGGTTTAGAGAGAACTACAAGATAAAACTCCTTGACACACACAAAAGCCTTCCACAATTTGCACACAACCTACTTTTTTAAGGTCATCACTATTTCCCTTCTCCTTCCACCAACACATATTCAGTCTTTATTGCCTCCATGACTTTGCACATGCTGTTCCCTCTGTCCTTTTTCACCTTCTCTGATGGAAAACTCGTAATCATGCTTGAGAACATTTCAGTTTTTCAGTAAAACAGCTTCCAACAACTCCAGGGAAATTCAGAGACTTCCTCATCGGTGCTTTTATAAGCCTTTGTTCAAATCATATTATAACACCTTTCAGTTTATATTGGAATTGTGTGTTAAATCCGAGGGCATAGATCATGTCTTAATCATCTAGGGATTAACACAGCCCCTGAGAGATAGTGGATACTCAATGCATTTTTTTAATGAATGAACATTGTCTAAATTGTTTGTTTTATTTTTCTGTAAAACTAGTTTAATACTGTGGTTATCTTTAACATGGCAATTTATTCTTACATACTTGTATAGGAGGAAGACAGTGAATACCCTAATTGCATCACTCCTGGAAAACCGTCAATGATGTCAACTTACCCAAAGAAGTAAGGAAAATCTACAAATTAAAATGTTAAACATGGCTTTATAATAACAATGAAAAATGTGTTCATAAAATCATTTTCATTTTCAATTCTTCTTCTTAACAGAGTAAGTATAACAAAAAGAAGATATACAAATATGTGTAGACTGCATCAGAAGAGGTCTTTAAAAAGATCAAAACGATAGATGTTTACAGTTAAAGGAGACCTTTTGGTTGTCTGGTTCAACCCTCAGCTATGTATGAATCTCTCTAATATCCCTGGTAAATGCTCATCTAGCTTTTACTTGAACACTTCCAGTGATAAGGAACTCACTACTTTTATGGTATTTGTTTCCTTATTTCGACAATTATAATATCCAAGTTGAGCCCAAATCTGCCTACTTGTAATCTTTAATCATTGAAGTCTGTCCTTCCTTCTTAAACCACAAAAATATTCCTCCTTCCTTATGGTAGCCCTGTAAAGAATTAAAAACAGCTAAATAGTCATCCCAGACCTTTTCTTTTCCAGTGTCATTCATCTGCTTCTCATATATCATGTTTCCTAACATTTTCAACAACCTAGTTCATATTCTATAGACATATTGAAATTCGTCCTTAACCTTTCAAAAATGGAGTCTGGATGTGTACGTCAAGTAATATTTGCCCAGTGTAGAGAAATTCCCAGAGCAAGACTAACACATATCTCCACTTCTAGACCCCATACAGGTACTGTTCAAACTTGAAATGGCTCTTACGTGATGTAGAACTTGACAATGGTTAGCAGGAAAGGGAATAATATGAAGCCTGGCTAGGACCAGAGCTAAGAGAACTGGTCCAATTCTGCGACCTTAGGTGGGAGGTAAGCCACCTAAATGAACCCTAGATATACCAAGGGCATTCAAGGAGTTTTGATCTGATAGATGGGAACTAGGGTGTAGCCATATTTGAATTCAGACATATGGCAGCATTATGCCTCCATTAGGTTTTGGAACAAGTCATCAACTGAGAAACATGGGAATCAAGATCCAACCCCTGGGCAAAGAGGCTACAAAGGGCCAGACAAATTAAAGTCAGAAAGAGTGGAGTTCATAGAAGGACTACATTTCTAGGGGAAATCTGAGCTGGTAAGAATCAAAATGACTCTGGAGTCATAAAGACCTTTATTGAATTTCATTTTCCTCACTTTCCAAACCTCAATTTCCTCATGTGAAAATGGGGCTAGTAATAGTATTTATTTACAGGATTGCTGTGAAGA
>NW_011889021.1:1260718-1267669 GCF_000151845.1 Pteropus vampyrus | reverse complement strand
GGCATTCAAGGAGTTTTGATCTGATAGATGGGAACTAGGGTGTAGCCATATTTGAATTCAGACATATGGCAGCATTATGCCTCCATTAGGTTTTGGAACAAGTCATCAACTGAGAAACATGGGAATCAAGATCCAACCCCCGGGCAAAGAGGCTACAAAGGGCCAGACAAATTAAAGTCAGAAATAGTGGAGTTCATAGAAGGACTACATTTCTAGGGGAAATCTGAGCTGGTAAGAATCAAAATGACTCTGGAGTCATAAAGACCTTTATTGAATTTCATTTTCCTCACTTTCCAAACCTCAATTTCCTCATGTGAAAATGGGGCTAGTAATAGTATTTATTTACAGGATTGCTGTGAAGATTTAGTGGGATAATGTGTAAAGTCTGGCATGTAGTTAGTACTTATCAAATGTTTTTATTGCAAATTAAAATGTATGAATAAAATGTAAGTTAAATAAATTTTTAAATAATTTCACTTTTGAAGCCTTTAAAGTTTATTACATACTAAGAGCATTTTCTTAAAAATATTTTTAACAATTCCTTTAAGGAAAACACTATATCTTTTTTTTTCAAAAATGACCAGGAATTATATGAATTAATGGAATATGGCTTGTAAAGTAAGAATAACATAAAATGACTCATTATAATCCTCATAATAATTATATCAATAATAGGGTTATAACAAATATACTTATTTTCAGATTTTACTTTCAAGTAAAGTGATGACTTACCATGAATCTTTGAAATTAGTCTTTTTATAATAAATTCATTAATCCAGTCAGAATTACAATTTATTATTTGCTAGAAATCGTTGCAAAATCCTTTTCTCAGCCCCACACTGTTTTCTTGTTAATATCCAATTACCTAAAACTTAAGAGGGGCACCGCCCAATGGGGGTGTCTGCTTGTTGCTCTGATACGGTAGTTATGGTTCAGAGAATTGGGAGTGACATTATCTGTAATATCAAAAAAAAACTTCTCTTGGTGAGTGGAAGGCCTGTATATAAAAGTCACAGTTAAGGGTCTACAGCCCAATTCGCCAGCTTTCTCAAATTCACTCAACTTTAAGAAAGCATCAGCTGCTAACACACCTGATAGAAGATCGCGTGGTGAGTAATCTTTCTCTTTTACATTTCATATGAGATTTTTTTACATCAAGCAATTATTTAATGTGTATCATTTTCTGAAAATAACATGTTGTTTCTTCAAAGTAAAATGTTAAGGGAAGGTTTGAATTATGTTTAATATAAAATGCCGCAATACAAAATAAAATGTATGCTACTAAAATACTCTTAAATCATTTATTTTTGTGATTAAAATCTTTTGAGATGCCTGGCTTTTTCTAAATTCATCTGAAATTACACAAAAAATAATTAAAATTTGGCATGATATGCTTTAAAGGTATCATTGAAATTTTGAAATAAAACAGCCTAATGAGGAATGAATAATTCTGACTTAAATAACCAATATAAATTTATTAAGTTAAATTAAAATTCCATTTTTCATGCAGAATATCCTCATTTGTTTTTTGTTTTGACCTATAGAGAGCTCAATCTGTATATTACAGTTGGAGAGCCTCAGTTTTATTGCTGAATATTTATTCCCTTTACTTAAAGGCTAATTTTCTATTCTAAAAACTGTACATGAATTTTAAGGATGTTTTAGAACTGTTTTTCAGCTTTTTCATGACATTCTTGTAAGAAACTCATCTCTATTAAGAATAAGAACAAGGAAGCAAAGCAGAGATGTCTGAAGTCACCAGGTGAATGTGACAAAGTTAGGATTAGACACCACTGCTCCTTTCCTCTAGCTACAGTGCCTTTTTAAAATGTAAACCAAAATTGAAGAATACACATTTGTCACTGTCAATAGCTTTATATTACACAGTGAAAATAAATATAGATGATAATGTTTCTTATGCAATTTCTAAGTGATGCCATTTCCCCTTAAAATATGAATTCATAACCACTCTATATGTATATTAAAACAGAACATTAAACATTAAGAAAAACACTTTATAATAATAGGCTTTGCAAGGATTGAAGTGCAGATTAAGGTAAGACCATTCTGAGATGAAAAACTTTATGAGCAAAAGAGAAAAGTGATAAAAATTATATTCAAACAAGATCGTTAATAAAATAAGCTCAAGAAATAATATAGACAAACATTTTATATGAAGTCAAAGCTCTAAATCCACATAAGAAGTCATTAGATGAATTTTTAAAACTTTGACCAATTTTTTTAATAGTAGAAATATGTGTTAATTCAGTAAAAATCTCTAAATCAGAGCCTATTAATTTGGTATTTACAGTTATTATTGCAGTGCCTGAAATGAAGTTGACTTATGAAAAAGGAATCTGCTAAGTAAATAAACAGTGTTAATAATTTACCTAAGAGGTAAAGTAGCCATTTCAAGCAAATTATAAGCTTTTAGCCAGAACAAACATAAAATATGTGAGGAAATTCTAAAAAGTAAGCTTTTTCATTCCTTATGTGGCTTAAAATTCATATATTAAAACTTGCACAAGAACTCTCAAAAAAATATTTAAGTAAAACTAATCTGACTAATTTCCAGCCAAATTATGTATATACATAATATATTCTAATATATCTATAAAATAAAAAGGCTGATTCCAAAAGTCTCCCATGAAAACCAATCCAGTTAGTTACTGTAACACTCTGTGCACAGTTTTATAGTTATAAATGTAAACGACTAAATTTAATTATATAGTTTGGAATATTAAAAATATTTTTAAATACCTGCATTTTGCTTTTCCTTTTTAGTGAAGATGTCTGCAAAAGAAATGGTTAAAGTAATGATTGTCATGCTTGCAATATGTTTTCTTGCAAAATCAGATGGGAAACTTATTAAGTAAGTACTGTAGCATTTTCTGCATGGTGAGAGGATGGGAATTGGATTTCTAGGGTTGGCTTTATGATTGGAAGAGGGGAGCTAAAGGAGTGGTCCTCTCTGTTTCTGTTTTCTACAGAAAGAGATCTGTGAGTGAAATACAGCTTATGCATAACCTGCGTAAACATCTGAACTCAATGGAAAGGGTGGAATGGCTGAGGAAGAAACTGCAGGATGTGCACAATTTTGTTGCTCTTGGAACTTCTATCGCTCACAGAGATTCGGGTTCCCAGAGGCCCCGAAAAAAGGAAGACAATGTCCTGGTTGAGAACCATCAAAAAAATCTCGGAGAAGCAGACAAAGCTGATGTGGATGTATTAACTAAAGCTAAATCCCAATGAAAACAGATCTATCAGAGCACTGCTCTAGACATCATAGGGCAACAATATTACATGCTGCTAATATTTTCAAGCTCTATTATGATCACCAAGTGCCAATATTTCTAGTATCACCACACTTTACATGTAATCAATTGCTAGCCACGCTAGCTATAATTTTAATTGATTATTTTGATTCTACTTTTATTCATTTAAGAGCTCTGTTAATTATTCTATTTCTATTGTTTATTCTTTTTAAAGTATGTTGTTACATAATTTATAAAAGAATAAAATGGCACTTTTTAACTTCTCATCTTACAATGCAAAATAAAAATTTAATGATCATCATTCTAAATAAATGAAGTTAAGTATTTCTTACCTGTTATAAGATTGTCTTTTTGGTGATGAGTAACACCAATAGGTTTAAATTGATCGTGGCTAGGAAAAACAATGCAAAATGTTTTTATTCCAGTTTTTTTGAGAAATAACTGACATACATCACTTTGTAAGTTTAAGGCATACAGTCATGATGGAATGATTTACATCCCTTGCGAAATGATTATCGCAATAGGTTCAGCTAACATCCATCATCAAGATGTTTTTTAATCATGTGTTTCACATTCTGATATTTTGAACATCATCCTTTTAGTATTACCAAAGTACTAGGTTGCCAAATCTCATAGTAGCTAGATGCTATTGTCCTCTTCATTTCAGGAAAGGAAATAAAATGCTCAGCAAGGAAAGGCAGAAAGAGGTCTGAAATTTGAATGCAAAAACATTTGCCTATACACAAACACTGCTCATATTTCTAGTCTGGACCCCAAATTTCAAGGAATAGAATTTTCATGTATTTTAGAATATAACTTCATTTGTCATTTGACAAATATCTATTTAGTGTTCATTATTTGTCATGTACTGTATTAGGCACTGGGCATACATGGGTAAGCAAAATGGACACAGTTCTTGTCTTCCTGTGGCCTACAGTTTGGTAGGCAAGACAGACATTAATTCATTATTAACTTTGATAAGTGCTATGAAAGAAAAGTACAAGATACTTCAGGAGTGTAAAATACAGAGCCCTGTCCTATTTAAATCAATGCCGTCCAATAGAACTTCCTGTGATAACGGACATGTTCTATACTGTGCTGTCTAAAACAGTAGACTCGTGTGCCTTAAAATGTCTCATGGCACTGAGAACTGAATAAGATCCCATCTCTGGCCTCAAAGAGTTCGTGTTCTAATGAGGAAGACAGAGCAGTAAGCTCTGGTTTTCTGGCCCTGTTCATTTTGAATTCTTTGCATATTTTAATACAAATTCCTTGTTGGTTTTAAATGTCACAACTATTTTCTCCCAGTTATCTCCCAGTATATTTACTAACCATGCTTAATTTCGATGGATACAGGTATCTCAGTTTCTCACCTTATTGTTTGTATTTTAGGGAGTCTTATTGAAGAAGTCTTTCCCCAACCCTAGGTCACAAAGTTATCAAGACCATCTGCTTTAGAGGTTTACTTTTCACTTTTAGGCATATATTCTTCTGAAGTCTAATTTTGTGTATGACAAATGCTATGTTTGAACTTTATTGTTAATTTTTTTCATATGGACAGTGTTCCAAATACTATCTATCCAACAATTCTTTATTTCTCCATAGCTTTGTAGATCCATTTTAAAAATCATACCTTGTTACTATGTAAACATAGATTATTTTATTTTATTTTTAAAGAGTGAAAATTTGTCTTATTGTTGTTCCCTTTGAATCAACTTTCAGCCAATGAAAGGTCATTCTCAGATGGAGGCCCACAAATCAAACTTCCTTGACTTTCCTTCTATCTCTTGCCTTAATCCTTGGACACTCACTGTTCCTTTGAATGTCTCTAGTCCTTTAATTCTCCTCTCTATGTGGCTCATATACAAGATACCTTCTTCCCAAATCCTCAAGGATTGAGCCTGTGAATATCCAACCCAGGCTATATAGAACTCTATAGAAATAAGTTCTTGGTTCCATCTTGGAGGTGGCCCCCAGGAAACATGCTAGAGGAAGAAACAACTTGCCCTTAAATTGTGGACTGGTATAACTTCATTCAGAGCAAAGCCCAGTATTTCGAATTAAGTCAGGTTTTAAAATCAATAAATTATTTAAAATTATTAAATCAATAATTTATTTTTGCAATTCTTATCCTAAGACTCCCTTTATAATAAAACAAAATGGATGGTTTTCTCAACCATATAAACTCCTGGTAACATTGGAAGAACCTGAGAGCATATGATCCAGCAGTTTCACTCCAGATGCTCTTCTTTCTGCACAGAGATCACATGTCTTGGGAGGACTGTGGCCAAACTGCAACATCTGTAGTTTCTTTGTGACAGATCTTCATGGGTTCAACATTCTCATCCTTTCTTAGAATCTCAGGACAAAGAGTGGACACAGAAGCTCTAAGGTAGATATATTAGTGAAGGTGCATAAATGGAAACTACTAGTGGCATTGAAAAATGAAATGGCCTTCAGGTCACAGTCTAGAAAAATCTCCACCTCTGCAAGTTTAGGTTCACGTGGTCAACAGTTCCAGCTTCTGTGCTAACATGACTTCATGTCCTCCTTAAGGTTCACAATCTGGAAACCCAGATCTGAAGATACCGGGAAAGGTTGTTCACAATATGTAGATTTCCTGCAAACATCCAAAGCCCACTCAAGTGTTCCTCTAGTTTCCACCTGCCAGAGATGAAGCAGGAGGACCCCAGGACACAAGCAGCAGAGATGAATGTTTTGGCATTCCCTAGTGGTCTGGTTTGGACCTACCCATATCCAATGCTCTGCAGGCCATTAAGAGAATGTGAGGAAGTCATTGTCTGTGGTTGGATCAGAGTCATATTTACATGGAATCTCAGCAACCAGCAGCACATGCTCATCACAGACATCATCACTTAGATCTCAGCCACTAGTATTCGTAGGGCCACACTAGTCTGGATTCTTTGGATCCAAAGATGTCAAGACACTGGGGAAAGTGTCTTGATTTTCCCTCTCCAGATGCCTGAGGAGGGTGAAGCAAAAGTAATGTTTGCAGAATATCAAACAGGGATCTTAGGAATAGTTTAGGGAGATGGGGCATATTGATCTTTTTCTGAGTTTTTCTGCCATGTCCACTATTTTAATGTGGCTGGTTTCAGTTTTCTGCTTCCCCGGGGTACTGTAACTTCTTAACTGGACTATAGACTTCTCTTAAAGGTATTTTGCTCTATATATCATTGTTAAATCAGTGTTTCTGTTAGGGACAGGGGCTAGGACTTCCTATTCCACCATCTTGCTGATGTCATTAACATAGGTTTATTTTTGAGCTCTCTTTATTCTATCGATGTGTTTGTTTCTGCAATATAAAGTACACACACACACACACACACACACACACACACACACACACGTCCTTCTTAGAAGCTTTATTCTATCATACAAATTTTACAATGAATTTTTTGAGTCACTTTTGTAAAAAAAATCCAGCTGCAATTTTGGCTGAGACTATATTAAAATTATATATTATATATTAATTTTTGGAATAATTTCTATCTTTATTATATCATCCTGTTATCAACCTAGTAAGACTCTTCATTTATTCTGATCTCCTATTATGCATCTTAAGTAGAGTCTAAACATTTTCTCTGGAAAAATCTTATGTATCCTTTGTAGCTATTGCGAAAGATGTCTAAATTTTTGTTACGTTTTCTACTTG
>NW_011889021.1:1219349-1259888 GCF_000151845.1 Pteropus vampyrus | reverse complement strand
TATTAGTCTTTGCTTAATCACATCCTTCTTCATCATCACCTTTTTATTTTTATATTTATCATTATTCCCCTGCTTTTTTTAATAGAAATTCAAGATCCCTTGATTAGATGGATAGTCTACTATTATTCTTCCAAATGTATGTTGTTGCATATCATGGGCTCTGTTTTTCCAGCCCGTGGTATCTATTTTTTCACCATCCACTATGGCTAAGCCCCTGCTCCATATTTTTAGGTTTTTGCTAGTCAGCACTTCATTTAAAGGTTCTCATTTCTGAATTAGGGTGAGCAAATTGCTAAAACAAATAGATCCTAAATGTATAACCACCTAAATTAAGTAGAAGCTTATTTCTTGTTCACATAGCAGTACTGGGCAGGTTAACAGGTCAACAGCATGGCCAGGGACTCAGCTTCTAGCATGGTAACCCTAGGGCTGTCTCCATTCCAGTTAGAAATGCCATGTGGGAGGTGTTTACAGCCAAGACCTGGAACGGGTGACACAATCTCTTCACATTTCTCTGACTATAATACAGTCATGTTATCATGCCTAATATTGTAAAGTGGGGTGAGACATCTGGCAAATGTAGTCTCTGGCTGGGTAGACTCTTCCTAGTGACAACTCTGTTCTAGAAAAGCACAGATTTTTGGTGGCAAGCTAGACATCTCTGCTACAGTTCCTAAAAACAAACAAATAAATATTTGATGTACATAGCTGTAGTTATATTAATTGTATAGTATTTCATTGTATAAGTATACTTCAGTTTATTTATGCCTTTATTCTTAATGGATATCTGGGTTGTTTTCAGTTTGGGGCTATTACTAAAGATGAACATTCTTCTACAAGTTTCTTAAACATGTAAAAGTTTCCCTAGAATGTGTACCTAAGTAGGAATAGAATTGCATGTTCAACTTTGGTAGGAGATGTCAATCTATTTTCCGAAGTGGTTTTAACAGTTTATATCTCATTTTCTGAGCAATGTATGAAAGTTCTTCTTGCTCCACATTCTTGCCAATACCAAGTATTGTGAGACTTTGAAAATTTTGCCAATCTGATGGGCATCTCATTGTTTTTCTTTGCTCTCATTTCCCAGATTACTTGTGTGATTTAGCATATTTTCATATATTTATTTTCCATTAAGGTTTTTTTCTTCTGTGCAGTGCCTATTCAGTGCTCTTTTCCATTTCATTTTTGGGCTGTCTTTTGATATCAATTTATAAGCACCCTTTATTCTGAATACCACTCTTTTGTCAGTTAACTATATTGCTTACTTTGTGGCTTGCCCTTTCACTTTCTTAATAGTGTTTTTTGATGAATGAGGAGTTTTAATTTTAGTGTAGTCAAGGTGCTCATTTTTTATAGTTAGTGCTTTAGTGTCCTATTGAAAAATTCATTAGTTACCTTAAGATAATAGAGATATTCTTCTATATTTTCTTCTGGGAACTTTATTATTTTGCCTTTTACATTTAGATATATAACCCAACTAGAACTGATTTTTGTCTAAGAGTAAGGTAGAGGTCATTTAATTTTTTTTCATATGGGTATCCAATTGTTTCAATTTATTGTTTCATTATTTACCAAAAACACTATGCTTTCTATACTTTACTGCAATGCTACCTTCCTTGTAAATCAAGAGTCAGCATGTTTGATACTATTTCTGCAGTGTCTATGCTATTTCATTGATCTTTTTGTGTTTTCTTATGCTAATGCTACACAGCCTTAAAACCATAGTTTATATTAGGTCTTGTTATCTGGTGGAACAATTCATCACACATTGTTCTCCCTTTTCACAAATGTTTAGGGTATACCTTACTCTTTCCATTTTAATATTTTAATTTTAGACCTAGTTCTCTAAATTGTCCTATTCCTCACACACATCCACACCTATACACATGCAAAATCAATTGGTATTGCTTTGATCCTATAGATGAATTTTCGGAGAACTGTTATCTTTATAATATTGAGTCTTCAGTTATGAGAGTCTTCTTTAACTTTTCCATGTATTTATAAAATTTTTATGTTGCATATTAAATTTAGAATTGGGGGATTTTACTTGCACATTTTCAATTTTCAGTTTTTTTCATAGCACTGTCACCTCACATTGTTGATATTTTCTTCTTATTTTGTAGTAAGAACAGTTATGATCTAACCTCTAAGCAAATTTCAAGTATATGATACAGTATTATAAGCAATAGTTGCCATACTATACATTAGATCACCTTGCATAACTGAAACTTTGTGCCCTTTGACTAACATCTCCCTATTTCTCCCTTCTCCTAGCCCCTGGCTACCACCATTTTACTCTCTGTTTCTACGAGTTTGCCTATTTTATATTCCATATATAAGTGAAATCATGCAGTATTTGTCTTTATGTGTCTGGCTTATTTTATTGAGCATAATGTCCTCCAGGTTCATCCATGTTGTCACAATGGTGAATTCTTTCTTTTTGAAGGCTGTACAATATTCCATTATATATAATATGTATTCTATATACATATAATACGTATATATGATATATATTTATACACACACACACACACACACACACACACACACACACACCTCAAAGATATTGTGGGTTGGATTCCAGACCAGTGCAGTAAAGCAAGTTGTAATCTTTGCTGATAGAGGGTCTTGCCTTTAACGTATAAAAAAAATGCAACATCTGTGAAGCATAATAAAGTGCAATAAAATGAGGTATTCCTGTGTGTATGTGCATTACATGCATACGTACGAGTGTATACATATATATTTTCTTTATTCATCTGTCAACGGATATTTAGGTTGTTTCCATATCTTGGCTATTATGAATAATGCTGCACTGAACATTGGCATAAAGATATGTCTTCAAGATCCTGATTTCATTCTCTTTGGCTATGTACTCAAAAGTGGGATTGCTGGATCATACAGTAACTCTATTTTAAATTTTTTGAGGAACCTCCATACTATTTTCCATAGTGGCTGTACCAATTTACCAACAATGTACAGAGATTCTCTTTTATCCATATCTTTGCCAATACTTGTTTTTTTGATAATAGCTATTCTAACAGGTGTGAAGTGATATCTCATTGTTTTGATTTGCACTTCCCTGATTAATGAAGTTGAGCATCTTTTCATATACCTGTCATACATACTAATGCATGTCTTCTTTTTGAGAAATGTGTATTCAAGTCCTTTGCCCATTTGTAAATAGGGTAGGGTTTTTTGTTTGTTTTGCTTTGCTATTGCATTGTATGAGTTTCAAAAGTTTTTTTAAACAATCTAAAATGGGTGATTATAAAAAATGGGATCTAAAAGATTGAGATATGCAATTCAATAGGATGAATGTCTTTTTTCTTTTTATAGCTTTATCAAGGTAAAACTTACATAACATTCGCTTATTGTATGCAATAATATTTTGTATTTATAAAGTTGTGCAACTATCACTCATCCCGTTTAAGAAGACTACCATCACTCCAGAAAGTTTTCTTGAATCCATTTTCAGGCAATCCTTGCCTCCCACTCCTAGGCCCAGACAACTGTGAATCAGCTTTCTATCTTTATAAATTTGCCTTCTCTGGGCATTTTATCTAATGGGATTCTTTTTGTTTGGCATACTGTTTTTGAGATGTATCTGTGTTGCAGCACATAACAGTATGCCATTCCTTTTCATTGCTGAAGAATACTTCATTGTATGACATACTGTGTTCTATTTATCTACTCATCAACTGATTATTTCTAATTTTTGGCTACTACAGATAACTCTGTTATTAACATTCATATACAGTTTTTGTGTAGACATATGTTTTCATTTCTTTTGGGTAAATTCCTAGAAGTTAAATATCTGGATAGTATGGTAAATTTATATTTAACTTCAAAAAACTACCAAGATGTTTTCCAAAATGGCTGTGATATTTTATGTTCACACCAGTAATACATGAGGGTTCCAGTTTCTCCCTATCTTCATCTACACTTGTTATTGTCTGATTTTTTATTACAGACATACCTCATTTATTAAGTCTTTGCTTTATTTCACTTCACAAATGATATGTTTTTTACAAACTGAGGGCAAGACTTTCCACCAGCAAAAAGGTGACTCCCTTTATTGAAATTATTGTGATGTTCTGCAGGATCTCCAAGGGATGCCTGTATAACCATTCTAGTGGGTATGTGGGGGTATCTCACTGTGGTTTTAATTTAATTTACTTAATATCTAATGACATGGAGCACCTTTTCCTGTGCTTATTAGTCATTCATAACCTTCATAGAAATGTCTATGCAAGTCTTATACCATTTTTTAATTGGGTTGTTAGTCTTATTTATTACTGAGTTTTAAGAGTTCTTTATATATTATATATAACATGTCCTTTATTCTGATTTGCAAACATTTTCTCTCAGTCATTGAGTTATCTTTTTATTCTCTTAATGCAATCTTTTGAAGCTCAAAAAATTTTAATTAAAAAAAAGCCCAATTTATCAATTTTTTTTTCTTTTACGACATGTGCTTTTGATGTCACGTCTGGAAAATATCCGAAGTTATGAAGATTTTCTCCTTTAATTTCTTTTACTCAATTTATAGTTTGTTTTTATATTTAGGCCTATAATCTTTTTAAGGTTACATTTTTGGTGTGCATGAGGTAAGAATCTAAGAGGTTTTTTGGTTTGTTTTGCATATGAATGTGTCAGGCACTATTTTTTTGAAGACTATCCTTTCCTCATTGAACTACTTTGGCACACTTGCTGAAAATCAATTGACCATAAAAGTAAGGCTTTATTTCTGGACTTTCAGTTCTACTCCATTGATCTATATGCTTAGCTCTATGCCAATCCCACATCACCTTGATTTTTGTGGCATTGTAGTAAGTTTTGAAATCTTGAAATACAAGTTCTTCATTATTTTTTTTTTCATAATTCTTTTGGCTATTCTAGGACTTTTGCTTTTATATGTAAAATTTGGATTTTCTTGTTTTTGTTCATTTGTTTTTTAAAGAATAACAGAATGAAATGAACCATAGGCCCTTCAAAGTAAGGTAAAATAGACTGGATTCTGGCATGGAACAAAGTCCCCATATTTCATCTGAAATCTTTTGCTGATATAATTCCTTCAATGTTTCCTGAAAAATTCCTAGAACTTGGGCTAGAACTTGCGAATTAAGCTAAGCAGAAGAACTGATTGGCCTACGGCAGGGTTATAACTGCTTTTTTTTTTTTTTATTAAGTGTTAGGCTCAATCGTAGGAAGAGTGGGGTGAGCCAAATGAAACTATAGTATACATAAATATAGGTAATAATATGAAAATGTGTCTAAAGGGAGAGTGGTGGAAACTATGTACTAGAATACCAGAGACTTTTAAAGAAAACGATGGCTTCGATTTCAATACAGGAAATAATTCCTGTTTGACAGACCTCACTGACCCTTAACTTGGACTATAGAATTACCTCTCTTGATCTTAGCTTGCAGAAGAAAAATTTGATAATAAATCAAGATTGGCGAGGTTTTTGTTCTTTTGTTACCTGAGAATTTTTTTTGAAATTTCTCCATGAGATTGCCTGTAGTATAAAATTCCTGTTTAGATTGCTCCTCTTCTTAGAAATTCTCAAAAATTATTGGCAATTTTCAATTTAGCAGAATGTTGGCAATAATAATAACTTGGTATACTGTGACAATAGCCTATGTTTCCTTTAGGTCTTTGATACCTAAGTGTCCTTAGGTGTACCTAAGTTCATGTTCAACTGCTCATCTTAGCATAAACATTGCTTTGGAAACATTTTGGTTATCACATGTGGGATCCTGAGAGTTTTTTCTCCTCTGCACCAAACACAGATTAAAAGTTTTTCAACAAGGTTCTTGCCGGAAAATCTGTTTTCATACCAAATTACTCAAAGTCCTCTTTCTCTTTGCTTCATCTGCTTGCAAAGCTCCTCCCACTCTCCTAAAAACCAGGGAATTCTTACTCATCCTTCAAGATTCAGCTCAAATGTTACTCCCTGGTAGAGGTTTCTGAAGCATGATAGGCGGAGCAGGTTACACCCTTTCTGTTCCCACAGCTCACGGCGGGGAACTCGGCTTTCACCACAGTATATGGGATTATCCGTTTTGGGGTGGGTCTCGCTCCCCGGGTGTGAATTTCGAGGGCGGAGATCGCGTCTTTTACCTTTTCGCTTTGTATAGTTCAGCATTTGGTACATGGTAGAGTCAGTAAAGTTGCACGACAAACTATTCCTTGGCGACTTTCTACTCACAAATGATACTCCATCCGGTTTACTATCGACGTTCGACAGGCGGCCCAACTGTAGGAGTTTCAGCTGGCACACAGTTCCCGCCAACCCAGCGTTTAAAATCAAACAGCTGTGGACGTTAGGGAATAGAAGGTGGCTCTAACAACGACCGCCAGCCATGAACTGGGTCGATTAATACCCTCCAGCTGAACTGGTAAAGGCGATTTCCCAGTTTGCTCAATTAAGGGAAACGCTTTTCCTGAGCAAACTCAGGGTCTCAGGTATTTCTTCAACTCTGGGTTGGAAACGCTGTCCGCTTTTTTATAACGGTGCTAGGAAGTCGAAGGAAAGACGTGGGGTTCATATGTTTTGGGGGTATAACTGCTCGCAGCCACTCAGCCTTGAGATTCGCTGTTGATCGCCAGCTGAGGTCTATGAGGACTAACTTCCACTCTGCGGTGCCAGCCCCCAGGCTAAACGCCCACCCCAAGCTGCTCCTGGTTCAACTACCCTCACATTCTGCACCCCGCCCACTCCTGGGAGGTGAGCTATCATTCTCGCGAGAACATAGGTACCCTCGTCTCTTCGGACTGCGGACTCTCGCGAGAAGAGGCTTAGGAGCCGGCCTGCAACCTGCGGGGCGGCTCTGGTAGCCGCGGCCGCTTGAGTGGCTGCCACTACAGACAGCTCTGGAGGGATCCAGTTGAGGAGGAAGCGGAGGTGTCGCTGGCCTCGGCCTTTGACTAGGCCCTCAGTGGACGCTCAAGGGGGACTACAGGTTCGAGGGTGAGTGGACGGAACTGGGGAACTCGGTGGGGGCGGCACCGGCGGCTGGGCTTGGCGGGGGCGAAGGAAGAAGGGGAAGGAAGGCGAATCCGGGCTTGAGAGCTGGGCTGCTGTGGCAGTGGTCTGGGCGTCTCGAACCCTGCTAGGGGACTGTGGGTGGGGTTCTGGGCTCCAGCTATTGGCAGTCAAGTTCGGAGAGGCAGGAGTGGGTTTTGGGTTCGAGGGTGCTGTTTTTGCGTTGGGAGTCCCGAGGCCTTTCCCCAGGGGTGAAGGCGATACCCTAATCCCTCCTTCCCAGGGCAGAGTAACCCCGTGCCCCGCCCCTTTTCTGTCCTCCCTGGGCTAACGCAGCGACATCCTGAGGAGGGCGCATCACAATAGATGATAAGGTGGCAGGTAGTCTCCGTTTGGGCGAAGAGGAGACCCTAATAATGCGCTGCGTGTGGTTTTATGCTATAACAGTATCATGTATGGTAAAGCTTTGTTTTCTCAAAACTTGCATAGAAAGGCTTATATTTTCTTTTTCAGTTGCAAGTTTCCTAACACCCTTTATCCTGGGAAATGGGGTGAAGGGAGGTGAGGCATCACTTCGTTAATGTGGGGGCAATGTGACCCTCCCCCGTATTCAGAGAATTCGTTCTCCTTTCTCAATATTTTGAGTCCATGATGAAAAGACACCAATCCAGACGTGCTATAGAGTCTCACCTGTTTGTCACTTTGTGTACTTAGCATATAAAATTATTTACATTTTTTATCTTTAAGGGTCTCGATGCTTTTTATTTAAATTAACAATCAGTGAAGCCGCATGGTATATTGACTTTATTTGGACAATTGGGCACAGCCTCCCCCTTCCTCAACTACATAAATCTGATTAAAATTCAGAGAGGTTAGTGATACGTTTTGAATGAAATAGAATGTAAAAATTGGAATATTTGTAGAAATAAGGAATACAACCATAGGGCCAAATTTTTTTTTGTAATGGAGAGCCCAACCGGGATTGAAGTCCAAGTATTGAAATTGAGGACTGCAGTTGTCATTTGAACAGAAAGCAGAAAGCAGTAGAAAATACTTGGGAAAGGACTTGCTGATAGATTGTCTGTTAAAAAAGTGTGTGAGAATTATTTTTGAAAATGTAAATGTGTTGCATAAATTTTCCTAACATTTCTCAGTTTTATGACCTAACTGCTATTGTTATACGTAAAGAGAAAGTGGGAAGGGAGGTTCTGAAGCATGGAGTGTGGTGAGAAGGTCCGTGGAGCAATGTATGGTACAATCAGGAAAGCTTTGAGTGTCTCAAAAATGTTTTTGAGTTCTTTCACCTTTTTTTCTTCATTCCCTAAAAAGCTTTTGGATGAGCTTTTTACCTTTTGTTGTCACCCTTCTATAGGTCTGAATTTTCTTTTCTCACTCTTTCTTCTAAGCATTGTGAAGGCTTAGAAGGCTTATTAACTGAAGTTGCAAGCTGCTGTAGGCTTTTTTGTGTTTTTTTTGCATTTAGGTGACTTGAAGTGTGGAAGTGATCTGGAAATTATTTTGCACCTTTCAAAGAAATAGTTTATGAATAGCGCACTCATATGCCTTCAGGTACTAGGCAGATGAAAAATGAAAATGAGTGAAATGCTCTAGAGAATTTATGCCTCACCTAAGAGGGACATCGAGTTCTCAGGTCTACCTGATTAGTGCCCTACATGAATATGGGCCCAGTCTTCAGCTTTCTCAAGAGAACATAGGAAATCTAGGGGGTTTTTTTGTTTGTTTGTTTGCAGCCACCTGATTCTTAAAGATATTGACAATGAATTAAAACAACTAAAAATAACTTCACATGGCCAAACCAAACCCAAACCTGTCAGTAGTTGTATTCTGCTCTTTAGTTTAGAACCTCTTACAGGTGAGAATTAATAAATTTTACAAATGAAAAAAAAAAAAAGATTTAAAGCAAGTATGCTAATTAGTTTGAAATTTCAAACCTAGGAGTACATGAGAAAAATGTCAAGTCTAATTGAAAACAGTAGATAAGTTTAATAGCCAATTTTAATAGCCTTTATATTCAGTAGGGCAAATTGAACTGGTAGTTATTAACATTTTAACTAGAAATAACTGAAGAAAAAAAGCCTCTCAGTATTTATGGCTTAATAACTCAGGGTTCTGAGCAAAGCTAGTTTATAGGTAACTTGTAAGGAGATCAATTTATTGAGAAGTCCTTTATTGTACTTTCAATTAATATGTAAAATTAAATCCAAAAGATCCTCTACAACTCAGCTCTGGTTTTGAATGTTTAGTATTTGCTGTACCCTCCCACATTGTCTTTACAGTCATCGAATTTTACTGGAAGCAATATTGATTCCTTGGATTTTATTTCCTGGCTCTTGGAGTAGGGGGAAGGGTCATAGGATGGAAGAAAATGGGATGGAGAGAGTGTGATGTGAAATAGGCACTCACGTGCCTCTTACCTTGTCCATTAAAAGATTGAGTGAACTAGTTTTGCTTGTAAGAAGAATAGGTACATTCATAGATTAAAGACAGTACCTTTTACATAGTAGAGCTTAATGAAATTTGCAGAATTGAACCCTGATGGATTAACCCACATTTACCTGTTAGCATGAAGTGCTTTAATCATATCTAATTCATACATAGTTGTACTGTGGGGAATGGGAGTTTAGCCGTCAGACCTAAGAAAGAAGTGAACTTTGGCATGTAGAAGGCAAGGTGTGGGTCTTCGGTGGGGTTAAGAGTGAGAGAGGAGGGTAGGTGAGGGAGAGAATTTTGAAAAGGAGGATAAAATGGTTAAATACCCTTTTGTCTACTGTGCAGTTTTACAGAGAGCTCTGCCTTTTATGACTTTTATGACTCATGCAAAGGCTACAAGAATATTGGTTTTTAATCAGGACTGCTTTGGGAGTTTGCAGACCTGATTTTCTTCTTTTTGCCCAGTCTTTTCAGGTCAAGCTAGTCTACTATCTCTTCATCTAATTCCTCTCTGGTATAGGAAGTGAAACAGGAGGAGATGATTTTTGTACGGTGTTCCTGCTTGAGACTTTTTAAAACTTTCTGAAGTATCTGTTGTATATTTGTGGAGATTATATTCATTGAGGCCGAGCCATTATCTTTCTCTTTGCATGTTTCTACCATGACTTGTAAAGTAGGAAGTTCTTATAAGTAATGTTCCTCCTTTCTACCCCTCAAATGCCTTCACAAGGGATGATTAAGTGAGGCTAGGAGAAGAATTGAGTATGCTTTTGCTCATTGTTCTTCTAGTTCTATTTTTGGAGCTCTCAATTCTTAGGCTATACATCCTCTACTCTGTATGGTAGATTTATCTTAGCAGGCTGGACCCTGTGAGGGAGAAGCACATGGAACATCTACAGTTCAGAGTAAATTTAATTTACAATTGAAGTTAATAGGAAGCTTTTTTGGTCACTGGTTTCAGCTATATTTTTATTTTCATCTGTCTGAGTCCTTTATTATTTCTTTGTTGGTTATGAACCCATAGTAAAAGAGGAAGAGATAGTTGTATATGTTCATTAATGGAGGAAGAACTACTTTAAAATTTTTTATCCTTTTGGATAGAATGTTTATAAGGGTTCAAGCTAATGCTGCATTTCCCCTACTATAGCTTTCTCTGGTTAATTTGGCATCCTTGGAACTGAGACCTACCTTGCTAAACAGGTAGCTATCTAGAACTCAGAGATGGAAGGTAAGCAATCAATTCAAAGATGTTCTCTGGGAGAGGATTAAGAGGTTGGGAAATGTTAGTTGTAGGCAGTAGGAATACAATGAGCTGAGTACAGTAGTCCCCCCTTATCTATGGGGGATATGTTCCAAGACCCCCAGTGGATCTGAAACTGCGGGCAGTACTGAACCCTACAATAAACAGACAGACACACACACACCCAACACAGACAGACAGATACATTTTCTGTTTGTGTTTTCCACTCACAATTTAATGCCTTTTCTGTCTTTTAAGTAAGCACTTATTATGCACTGTGGCCATAATTTGCAGTGTGAGGTGTGACAGCAAAACTAGCAAGAGTTTCATTTTCCTTTTAAACAATTTCATGGATAGCTTCATTCTTACTATAGATCTTAGCAAACTCAATATACAGTTTTTTTCTTTTTCCTTAATAAGTGGAGAATGTTCACCTTTTCATTTAAAGAAAGCATTTTTCAGCTTCTTTTTGGCATATCTGAATTGCCAGCATCTCTACTCTTGCACTTTGGGGCCATTATTAAGTATAGTAAGGTTACTTGAACACAAGCCCTGCGATACTGCTACAGTGCATCTGATAACTGAGAAGGCTTCTGACTGACTAATGGGCAGGTAGTGTATACAGTGTGGATATACTGGACAGAGGACTGATTCACGGAGCAGGATGGTGAGAGATTTCATCACGCTACTCAGAATGGTGTACAATTTAAAACTTAGAAATTGTTTATTTCTGGAATTTTTCATTTAATATTTTGGATTGGGGGTCGATCTGAGGTAACTGAAACCGTGAAAGCGAAACCGTGGAGATGGGGACTACTGTATTTGAAATAGAAACTTGAACATAAAAGGGGAAAGATTTTATGTCAAATATGTGATCTTATGTCACAAATTTCTGTAGATTAGTAAGATGGTAAAAGGTATCTGCCAATAAAAGCATCTTTACCCTTAGTAGTTTAAATTTTTATCTTTGTAGCTGAAATGAGTGATCTATTAGTATTTTTGGTCACAAACTGAAATTAACATTTAATATTTGTTTTGGGGGGGTGAGTGTCATAATGAATCACTGATTAAAGTACTACTTAATTAGAAACTGACTAACACTTTTCTAAGTTCATTTTAAATTGTAGTCATACTTTTCTGCTTGGAATACCTCATTTAGGATCATTTAGATCTGGATTTAAAGCCCACTTTTAGCTTTACGGTATAAAAGTTACTTAAATTCTGAGCCTTCGTTTCCTTACATGAAAAATGGAAATAGAACACAATCGTCAGGAATTAAGAATGAAATGAACTAAAATATGTAAAAGTGCTATGTAAATAGTAAAATGAGTATAACTTGTTAGAACTTTGTTCTTTATGCTTAGAAAATATCATCTGGCCTTGAAGCACATCTATTAGGTATATTTACATTTATAGCCAGCTGTCTAGTTTGGAGGGATCAAATTCAAATTGTAGTGTTTACAGCCTTGCCAATATGACTCTTCCACTGAAAATTACAAAGACTTTTTTCTCTATTCTAGTCAATGTTGAACAATAGGAAGCTCTTTTTCTTGCTTTTCATATTGGCATCCATTAACCGATACCTGCATTCCGTGTAATTTGAATGCCAGGTGGAATAGTAGAGAAAAGGGAAGGGAAGGGGGAATAGATCGAAGAGAGAGATAGTCTGGCATTGAAAAAATCTGTTGAGATACTGTTACCTACTTCTAAAAAATAAAGCCATCTTATTTTTATTTATTTGGATTATTTCTCTTTAAGATCTCTGTCATTGCTAGTAGCAGATGAGTAGAAAATTATCCTGAATTTTCTATTTGTAGACTGCATGAAATGTCATCTTAAAAATAAATTTTAAAGCTCAGATACTTTCGGAAGAATCTCAGGTGCAAAATTGTGCAACAGAACGTTTTTATAATTTTTTTATTCATGAATGGTCATACAAATAGTGCTGAGTTATTTTAAAGATAATTGTTTCATTCAGAGTTTGCTTTATACAATTCAGGATTGAGTTATTTTAAAGATAATTGTTTCATTCAGAGTTTGCTTTATACAATTCAGGATTGAATTTGATTTTTCTCACATCTAGAGAACAAGCAATACAATCTGCTCTGTCCTTTTGGCTCTTCATTTGTTAATTTTGAGTTTTCTTAAAGAAGTTCCTATGAGATGGATAACTGTGGGACACTGTTTCCTTCCTGTTGAATGTTTCAAACTGCCCGATTGGTCTTTTAAAAGAGAATGTCTAGTTATTCAAGAGTAATGAAATTATAAAACCGTAATACAGAAAGTACTTTAAAATCACTAATAGTTTAATTTTTGAAAGAAAAAACTAAACTTACCTGATATTGATAAAAGATATAGGCTGGTAGTGGGAAAGCTGAGACTGGAATACAGGTCTTCTGATTGAATGGTTTATTCCAGTGATCTCTCTAATGGGTTGCATGAACCTCTGGGAACATATGAAAAACTTGTTCATTGTGCCGTGTGAAGAAAACAATAGAACTTCCGTTTGTATTTATTTTAGTACTCTATTCTGTTTTCATTTCTGTGTGTAATGACTTAAAATTTTTATTTTGGGAAATTAAAAGAAAATTTAAATAATATAACTAGATTTAAAAATTAACATTCCCTCTTCCCTCCCTCTCCCTCTTTCATTTCCCTTCTCCTTCTTCCTCTTACCATAAATGCTTTGATGAACATAGTTCTTAGGATAAAATTTTAAAAGGGAGAGTTTTTTGTCAAAGTGTATTATACCCTCCAGGTTTTACAATTTATATTCCCACAGGCTCGAGTAGCCATTTTCCTTGTACTTTCACCATCACCGGTTATCATTAAACCGACAAACCTTTGACAGTTTGATAGGTTAAACACCTCAGAATTTAACTTGGGTAGTGAGGTTGACTATTTTTTCTTTTCCTCTTTTTTGGTCATTAGTATTATTTTTTCACACCTTGCCTTTATTGATATATAATAGACAATTAGTTGCACATATTTACATTGTACAATTCAATGAGTATTTTTTTCAATTATAGTTGGTATACAATAATATACCAGTTTCAGTTGTATAGCATAGTGATTGGAGATCCACATAACTCGCAAAGTGATCACCCCACTAAATCTAGTACCTGTCTTCCCTCTTACATATTTATTACATTATTAACCATCTTCTCACTGCTACACTCTACATCTCCATGTCTATTCTGCAACTATCCATTTGTACCTCTTAATCCCTTTGCCATTTTCCCCCTTCCCCTCCCATCTAGTATCCTTCTAAATATTCTCTGTATCTATGAATTTATTTCCGTTTTTGTTATTGATTTTGTTCTTTAGATTCCACATATGTGAAATCATGCGATATATGTCTTTCTCTATCCGACCCATTTCCTTCAGTGCAATACCATCTAAGTCCATCAGAGCAGTATCTTTTTCCATCCCCTTCCTTTTAGTCTGTGTGTGTCTTTTAATCTGAAGTGAGTCTCTTGTAGGCAGCGTATGTAGGGGTCTTGTTTTCTTATCCATCAGCCATGCTGTCTTTTGGTTGGAGCCCTTAATTCTTTTCCATTTGAGATGTTGATGGTAATGTAGTTATCACCATTCTTTATTCCTGTTTTTGATACATGTTTTTTCTTCTTAAAGAAGTCCCTCCAATATTTCCTGTAATATTGGCTTGGTGGTGATAAATTCCTTTAGATTATTTTTGTCTGGGAAGCTCTTTATCTGTCCTTCGACTCTAAATGATAGCTTTGCTGGATAAAGTATTCTTGGTTGAAGATCCTGGGTTTTCATCCCGTCAAATATTTTGTGCCAAGCCCTTCTGTCCTGTTCTCTTATGTGATTTCTGCTTCTTTGTCTTCCCATTTGGGCTGCCTTTCCGTGTCTGTTTCTATGTACTAAGCAAGGCTCCTAAGTCTCCCGGTCTTAGTAGTGTGGATTTGTGAAATAGGTATCCAGTGGCACAGTCCTGAGAGGAGTTCAGCTACAGGCCAAATTTAGCCCAAGCCTCTACCCCTCTGGGACCACCTGTTAAGATTCAGCAAGCAATCCACAGATGCTGTGCTTATGGTTGCCTCAAAAGGCCACACCAGAAACCAAGGCTAGCTGCCTCCAGTGTGTCTAGGCGCTGCTCAGCAAGGAGCGCCTGACTCGCTGAGGATATACCTGGATGTGGCTTGGTGGGGGAGGCGACCTCTGTTAACTAGTTTGATGACACCTCCACTATGGCAGCTCTGCATCCACACACTGGGAAAAGGGAGGGCTCAAGAGAGGAACAGTGGATACTGCCAGCACTTGTGTACAGAGTAAGTCTGGCCTCAGTTCTCACTCCGACAGCTCAGTGTCCCCTTGTAAATCCCTGGTGCCCCTTGTGCCGCTGAACCGGTACTGGTGCTCAGAGTGAGCAGGTCTGTCACTGTGAAAGTCCGTGTGCGAACATGGCCCCTTTAAGAGAAGTCTGCGGCTGCAGCTGTGGCTGCAGTAGCCTGTGTCCCACTCAGCTGCTCAGGGCAGCCTTGAGACCTCTCCCTGTCCTACCTTCTGCCATCGCAGGGGGATTTCTTAGATTTCTCCCTAGTTGTAGGGCTTGTTTGTCTAGATCCCAGGCAGTTTTCCTTGCTGTTTGCTCCTTGTTTCTGTCACAACTTTGATTTTGGTCACCAGAGGGATGAACAGAGCCTCTATCATCTACACCATTTTTTTCTCCTGCCATTAGTATTTTTGTAAATTGCTAGCTTATGAACTTGTTTTCCATCATAATTTTCAGATTTTTAGTGTGAATTTATAAATATTGCTTATGTAGTTAAGCTTTAAATCCTTTGTACTGTAAAATTTTTTAAAGTAGTTTTTCCTGTATCTTTTGTAGTTTTGAATTTTTATATAGTCACATCTAATGCTTCTTGAAAGCTGGTCTGCAGTCGTAATTCTGATTCCTGATGAAGTTTTCACTAGCCTTTGTTGAGAATGTTAGTGTAAAGTGGCTGGCTGCATATTCCTGTTTATCACAGTAACAGTCTTTGACTTGACAATGCTTTTCTTTAATCTGGGGCTTAGAAATCTCTTTTCTTTTCTGAGAGTCAGATAACTCTTCACTTACATTTCATTCTTGGTTTTTATGGTTTTTTACTTTGAGTTTTTTTAATATGGAATTTGGGGGAGATAAAATGTAAGGAAGGAAAGGATCTACTGCTTTAAATAGTTAACCAGTTAGTTTTTTAGAACCTATCTAACCAAACTTGAATCTATCATCTGTTTTTTAGTGATTTGAATGCTACCACTAACACTGTTTTCTGGGTTTAACATTTTGATGGATTGTGTATTAAATTTGAGAGACAATATAGTAGGGTGGAAAAAACATGGAATTTGACTGTAGAGATATGTATCTCAGTCCTAGCTTATTTATTAGCTGTGTGATGTTAGGCAAATAATATCCCTTTAAGCTAGTTTTTCAACTTTTTAAAAAGAGATTACCTTTATATAATAAAAGACACCTCTTGTATCTTGCAGGACTGATATGTGGATTAGCATAGATAATATATATGAAAATCCGGCTTATTATCGAAGGGTCCCTGAATTATATGCAAGCATCTAGTCCCTATGCCTCCATCATGCTTGAAAAATCTCACTAAATATTTTGCTAAAGTTCACTTAGTGCTGAGGAATATCTCATCTACTGGCAGTGTGGTAATTTTACCAAAGGAGAATGGCTTGAGCTTATTCTTCAGGAACCCACTGCGATACTTATTGGTCACTGCTTACTGTTCTAGATGGAGGTATTTAATAAGAGATAAATAAATTTGAGTGATATAGAAACCCTTTTCATTGCTACTAAATACGCTGTTTCATACGTAGTATACATCTACTGTTTCCTTTATTTAAACAAATCCAAAGAACCATAAAATGGTGCAATTTAGAACATGACAGTTGTAGGCTTTTTATTTATTTACTTAGAATATATAAATTATTACATGTTTCAAATATCAAAACTATATAAAAAGAATATTCAAAAGTCTTGCTTACACCTGCCCCTGTAGGTGGCCATTTCTATTAGTGTCTTATCTGTCTAGAGTTCTTTTTACAAAAACAAATAAATGTATACTTGTATTTATTTATATATGTATGTTATGTTTATTTGATTTACTCACAAAGGGTAGGAAACTGTATACTGCTTGTCCTGCACCTGTTTTGCTTTGTTTTTTTTTTTCACTTAAAAATATATTTTGCATATTAATCCTTATTAATACATGGGGATCTTTCTTATTCTTTTTTATAGATGCATGGTATTTTGTTGTGTAGATGTACCATAGTTTATTCAGTTAGCCTCTTTTGATGCAATTCAGATTGTTGTTAGTCTTTTGCCATTACAAATAATGCCACAGTGAATGTATTTTGAATATTTTGTTTAGTATTTGTGGAGTTGTATCTTAAGGGTAGATTCTAAGAAGGACTGGTAAATGTTTGTATAATTTTAGTTACTGCAAAATTCCTTTCCATATGGGTTATATCATTTTGTATTTTTCATTAGTGTATTAGAATCTGGAGAATGTCTCACCAACAGAGTACATGGTCAAAACTGGAGGTGTTAATTTGCATTTCCCTTTGAGGGAGGTTGAGCACACTTTCACATATTTAAGGTTATTTGTCTTAATTTGTCTGAGACTTGCCATGTCTTTTGTGCATTCTCTATTTTTTGAGTGTGTCTTTTTGTTGTTTTTAAAGAGCTCTTTAGTAAAAAAAATATTTGTTTTTTGTTTTGCTTATTGTTTCTTCTGCTTTTTGCAATGCAAAGGTGTTTATTTTTACATAGTCAAATAAAAAGGCTTTTATCCAGTTTCTAAAGGAAATCACTTGTTTTTCTTCCTAGTATTTGTATAATTTAAATTTTTACATTTAGATATCGGATCTAAATGTATGGATTCAATTTTACGTTTTCCCAAATGTTTATCCAGTTGTCCTAATTCCAGTTATTATTGTCTGTCCTTTCCTCAAGTGATTTGAGAAACCACGTTTCATCTATCAGATTCTCATGTTTTAGGGATCTATTTTGGGACCTTTTATTCTGTTTTATTGGTTCGTCTGTCTATTCATATACCAGTACCACAGACTTTTTAGTTTTTGAAATAACCCTTAGTGATCTTTGAATATAAGAAATTTTTTTATTTTATTAAAATGGAACACTACCTGTAATACTAAGACACAAAGATATGTAGAGTCTTTCTTTGTGAACAAGTATTTTGTCTCGAGGCAAATTTTAGATTCCTTAAAATGAAGCATTTAGAGGGAAAAATAACTTTTGGTTTGGAGAAGGTTTTGATATTCCGCCTCTAACTGCTGGCATATATGGTATTTACCAGCCACATGTGGCTATGTAAATTTACATTAATTAAAATGGAAAATTAAAAATTCATTTCCTCAGTCATAGTACATTGTAAGTATTTAAAAGGCACACGTGACTTAGTGGCTGCTTTTTGCACAATGCAGGCAGAGCATTTCCATTATCACGCAATTCTTTTGGGCCGCACTACAGTCTAGAACTTGAAAAAGCTAGGGCCTTTTCTAGCCTGTTGAGCTGATGACAGATAAACAAGCAAAAAATCCGAACGGAATGGAAGGTTATGGGAATAATGAACGGTTCAAAATGGAACAACATGGTCAAGATTATATATAAAAAAAAAAAAACACTTATTTAAAAAGCATCACGGAGTTAAAAAGAAAACCTTGTTTAAGAGTCTGACTTTGTTTAAAGGGTACTGGTTCTTAGGAGTTGAATGTAATCTCCTTTGATTTAGGCACTTCATCAGCTTATTGGAGATTTACTTATATTAAATTTTATGTCAAGGTGATTTGCTTTAACTAAGATGTTTTGATTTTGAAGGCAATGCTATTTAGTCATAGAAGAAAAGAAAAAATAAGCATACACACAGAAAACAAAACATTAAGTTTTTTAAAGAATATTAAAAAATCATGCCTTTTAGTGAGTTTTAAGAATTTAACACTGTAAACAGCATCTAGTTCTTAAAGTGCTAATCAGGTAATGTAGGTACTTAGAAAATGCTTAAGATGTGGAAAGATTTTGGAAACATTTATTGAGCTAAGATGGGGTAAAAATGAAAGTGTCTTAGAATGTTACTGCTTTGAATAAGACAGCCAAATTTGAATAGAAATTCTGTAAAAGTGGTAAAATCAGTTATTGCAAAGATCTTATCTCCAGGTCACCTTTGGAAGATCAAGGACTGAATATGAATTAACTTTGGAAGTCTTACATTTTGGTGGCTTTGATAAGGAAGCCCTTTAATAAACAAAGTATCTTACTTTTAATGGAACTTCCATGCAATTAAATCTGTTTGTTAAGTATCTCTAGCAGCAAAATGCCTCAAAATGTGCTAGTTATTCAGTGAATAGATTTTGAATGAAAGCATAGATCAACAGAATTTGATATCTTGGAACTAGTTACATAAAATTTAGTCAGATAAAATCTAGTATAAAAACATACTGAATAAACTTATTAGCTTTAGTTACTTGCCTTATTTTACTTGCAGGAAATCAGAAAGGGACAAGCCTTGAAAACTGAAAAGGCTTCTGTGAGATTTAGACAGGCAGCTTTGAGGAATATTTTGGGGAAATTAGAGGTCACTGTGAATTGTTAGAATTTTTGTTCATTTGAAGGTAAGAAACACATGATTGGTGCTCTTTACCATAACTAAAACGTGGATATAATTATGTACTCTTCTTTTTTAAGACAAGCAATTAAGTTCAAGACTGCCTATAAATCTTTATAATTTATATTTCCACTGTAAGTCTTTTATTTAATCTTAATTTAAACAATTAAAACATATTGTAAAAGCTTACATACTAGTTGTACTAAGCGATGGGAACACATATATGGATCATACTTTGTTATGGCCCTCAAGGATCTTATAATTTAATGGGAGACGTGTGGCAGAAATGTGTTCTACTAATGCATCATGATGGAGTTTAGGACATGTTACCTCAAAATATGGCACCTCAGCATATCACATGTAGCTGAAGGAATTCAAGAAACAGTATATGCATAGAGGGCTTTCTGACCTGCCCCTGATACAAGTCATAAAATCCTCATATGAGAGGTGTCTCTATATCCAAAGGACAGGAGCATCCTTACCTCCAAAGATGAGGTGACACAGAGAGGAATCTGAACAACAAGCCTTCCTAATAAGGTTCTCTCTTGTTTACTATTTACTTCATTTAGCTCGTACTCTTTATCCTATTTATTTTTCTGTGACTTTACACTCTTCTTTAAACCTAATATAAGAAGAATACTCAAATTTGTTTCTTCAGGTCTTCATTTCCTTATGAAAGCTCCCTCCTTTCCTTATGAAGGTCACATAAAACTTATGTTAAATAAATTTGTATGCTTCTCTTTTGTTAATCTGTCTTGTGTTACAGGGGTCCCCCGTCAAGAACTTAAAGGGTAGAGGGAAAAGATTTTTCCTCTCCTACAGTATATATTGACTGTATTTAAGTAATCAAAAACAAAACCAAAGCTACACTTAATCAGTAAAATTAAAGAAGGGAAAACATTTTTGTAACAAAATCACCTCCATATACTTTATTGTAGACCACCCCCTATATTACCATCATGAAAACAGCATGTGATATATTCAGATAGTATCAGGGATATAATGGAAAGTAAGTTACTCTCTCTCTCATTTCAGCCTTTCCTCAGAGGCAACTAGTTATAAGTTTAATGATATTTCTAGACATTTTTAAAATATACAAGCATGAGTGAACGTTTGCATGTATATATTTTTAAAAAACATTGGATACCTAATGCATATTTGCATTTTGCTTTTTAGCTTTACAATATATCTTAGAATTTTTTCCTTATCAGTATATATCTGTTAATCTCATTTTTTAATCTCATTTTTTTCTGGTTGCATGATATTGTGCAGATTTTTAACCAATTCATTTTTTGTGAACATTTAGATTGGTTCTAGGTTTTTTTGCTATGACAAAATAATGCTGTGTATATGTCAAGGAGAGAAAAGAGATGTGTTTTATGTGTATGTGTTTGTTAATATAGTGGTATATATAATTAGAACAAGGGCTGAGCAGAATCTTAAACTTCTAGTGTAACGCATAGGTAGAATGTATTGGACAATATGGCAGACAGACTCTCTAACCCATGATTCCTGGCTCCTGTTATTTATGTCTTTGTATAATCTTCTCCCCTTGAGTGTGAGCAGAATTTATGACTTCCTTCTAACCAAAAGAATGTGTTAAAAGTAATGGAATGTTACTTCCTTTATTACATTAAATAGGACTCCATTTTGCTAACAGACTTGCTATTTTTTCTTCCTTAGCTTTGAATCCTACAGCCATAGGAAATGAATTGTTACAATCTCAGTAAACTTGAAAGTGGACCCTTCCCTAGTCGAGCCTCTAAATGAGAACCTAGTCATGATTGACACCTCGATGATAGTTTTGCAGAACATCTAGCTAAACTGTGTTAGATTCCTGACCAACAGAAACTGAGATGTGTGTTGTCATAAGCCACTTGGTTTGTGGTAATTTGTTACAGAGAAAGGAGGTTATGTCCAAAAGAGAAAAATTTAAAAAGTTTAAACTTGGATACAGCAAGAACATTCTGATAAAAATAACCGAAGGAGTTTTTGCAAAGGTTAGAAACTAGGATGATTGATCTTTCTTCCAGGGATTAAAATTTACTTTTAAGCTAACAGTGAAATAATTCCGTTTTTATCTTAGTTACTATAGGAATAACAAGTTTTGATTTAGCTCCTAACACTGTTGCCAGCAAGTGGGTCCAAAGTACATGGCTCTTTGATGACCATGTAAAAGTCTAAGGTATTTTTGATGTTGAGTAAAATGGGGAGGGTCAGGTGTACCCTGGAGAAATTAGGAAAATGCAGAGTGAGTAGAAAGGCTATCCTTAATCATTCTTCCCCTGTCTCCTGTGCTGTGATTTAGTTTTTTTGTTTGTTTTTCGTTTTTTTTTTTTTTAATCAGGGCATGGATGATATACTCGTTTTTTATTCCAATCACTTAGCACATTTTAGGTGCTCAATAAATGTCGAGTGGCTATTTAAGAATTCTCATCTTCTTTAATCTCAAAAGGCAAATAGAAAGTGATGAACGAGCTAGTAAAATATTATGCAAAATTTTCATTCAGTAGTCTACTAGAGAAAGCAATATGCCCACACCGTGTTGTTATTTAGAGTGTCCTGTCTCATTTATTCTTTATAATTCGAATGGAAGTTATAGTAGTAATAGATAAAATAATGGTAATGAGAATTGTGTTATTTTCTTCATTTCACATTTGAGGACATTGAGGTCTTGTAGGTTAAGAAGCTTGTACAAATTCATATAGCTGGTTTTATCTGATTCCAAAACCTTTTTTGTTAGTCATTTACTATTGTGGCAGAAGTAGAGAAGTTCTTACCACTTTTCATTATCGAAAGTTTATGTATGTTTATGATAGTGGGAGTATAGCTTATTGATTATGCTTGGGGTGGTAATGGGGTCGATATGATTTGAGGTTTTTGATCAAAAAGTGGTTTAATTATGTCTTGCTGGGGTGGCTCCATAGTGTAATGGTTAGCATATCTGCTTTACATGCAGAAGGTCCTGGGTTCATGCTCCAGGTGGAGCCATGGACCATACCCCCGCCCCCCGCCCCACAGTGCACTGGAGGTGCCAGGACCTGGGGGCGCCAGACCCTGGGGATGGTAGGTGGGAGGCGGCGCCAGGCCCCGGATGCACGCTGCGAACGTGTGGGAGGAGATGCCCCACCTTCAGAGATCCAGTTCTTAAGGAGAAACGGCAACATCCATAGGTCAGGGATGGAAGTCAGGGAGGGAGGGGAGGAGAATTAAAGAGGGGGGAAAAATAATTATGTCATACTAATATGTCTGATACTTATGTTTTAATTAAATATCTGATTTTTTCCTTTTTCTTTTAAAATTGCACCAGAAAAAGAATTGCACATATAATTGTGCAATCACTGCTACTATAATCCAGATACAGAATGGTTCCATGACCCTCCTTCCCCAAATTACCTTCTGCCATCCCTGTATAGTACCCAAACCCCAACTCTTGGCTGCTGTGTTCTCTATCCCTATAGTTTTGTCTGTCCGAGAAGGTTGTAGAAGTACAGTTGTATGGTATAGAACCTTTGAGTCTGGCTTCTTTCACTTATCATATTAGCTTTTGAGATTCCATTTTGTTGTCTGTATCAGTAGTGACTCCAGTTATATGTTGCATCATTAGATGCTGTTCCACCTGTGTCTGCAGATCTGTTTCATTTTTCTTGAGTCTTTCGTTCACTCTAGTCTATGGATTGGGTAATTTTTGTTGTTCTATTTTCAAGTTCCCTGACTTTTTGTCATCTCTTTTCTCTTGTACTCATCTCACAGACTTTTCATTTTAGTTATTTTTCTTTCAGCCAGAGCTGAATTACCATATTTTTGGTAGTTTCATTTCTCTAATGAGATTTCCTTTCTGCCACTGTTGTTATTAGTCCTTTAATTGTTTGAATATATTTATAATATGTGCTTTGAAGTCTATTTGTTAAGTCCTACATTTGGACCCACTTGGAGCCAGTTTCTATTGACTACCTTTTTACCGTCTTGTTTCTTTGCATCTCATAATTTTTGGTTGAAACCTAGACATTGTAGTGTGGTTATGAGGATTTTTTTTTTTTTTTTTTAGTTAACCAATAACTTGCCTGAACTCACACTGCAAACTTTCTTTTCCCCATAGAATATAGAAACTGATAATCTGTCCTCAATTCTTACTTCTTCCAGTTGCTTGTTTTTTAGCTTGTTCTTATGGGGAATAGGGCGGGGGTAGTTTGGTGGTCAGCCAAATATTTGGGCAGAGATTATACTCAGATTTTGGAGCCCACCCTCCCTGTGGTTCCTCTACTTCTGGGAATTCCCTCCTAATTTCTAGCCTGTTGGCCAGTGGAGATCTCCGTCCTCTGACACTCAAGCCAGTAAGAGCTTCGACTTTCTGGTGCTTGGGCTGTGTATGTTTGGAGAATGCACTCAGTTAAAAAAGGATCAAACTCAAATCTTATACCTTTTTTCAAGGGTAAAATCCTTTGTAGTCTCCCATACAGACACCTGTGGTCCCCCATGAATATGTAGTTTAGCTAAGCAGAGTTTATGCTTAGATTTTGGGTCTCACCTCTCTGTGATTCTTCACTCCCCAGTATATCTGCCTTAATTTCTGGCTGCACTTTTGTCCTTAAACTATTTTCTTAACCACTTGGAGCTGCATAGTTGCCTGGTTTCTTTCACTATATTTGTAAGAGATGGGAAGGCACTCAGCATAAAAACTTCAAACTGAACTTAACGATTCTCTCCCCTTCCAATTGTAGTTTTTCCAAAGTAAGCTCTTCTTTCACTACTGCATGCTTTGGTGCACTTTCCAGTGCTTTTAAATAGTTGTGTGTGTTTTTTATATTTTATTCTGATTTGTCATTTAGATAATTGTTATCTGCAGGGGACTTGCATGATCACTTTACTTGGCTGCATTTGCAGGAGATTCCTTTTCACCCCTCCGGTTTTCTTTTCTCTTAAAAGTTGTTCCACATGTTCTTTTTCCTTCACGATTATTTGTGGTAGTATTCAGTCTATCTAGGCTCTCCAATTCTTGATGTAGCTCAAAGTGTTCAGTTTCTTATCAATTTAAGGATTTATCTGACACATAGAGTGTGAGTTTGCTAGCAATCATGAGGAAATTATAAAAAACTTTGTATAACTTTTTTAAAGCTTTCATTGATGTTATATCTATATCATATATGTTACACCTTTCAGGGTGGTACAGTCTCTTTTATTCCTAAGGTGGGAGGCTTATCAGATGATCCCTCAAGTTTCTGGCCCTTCAGAAATTCTTCTTCTAGGTCCCTCTGAAGGCCTTCTATATAGTTAGTACAGAATTAAATGTATGAAATCTGGTGTTCTTTGCTCTTCCAATCTCAAGTGATTCATTTGCTCTGTGGGACTCCCTCTCCTCTTTTTGGGCCTTTCTTCATAGGAAAGGTTACTTGAGGACACTTTCCTAGCTTGGGTGCTTTCTTGGCTACCTCTTGGTCAGTCTCTACCACCCACATCTTTGGATACTTGGCTTTCTGTACAGTTGATGGCAATCCTTGGCTCTTGGCCCTGGTATCACCATGTGATTCTGTTCTCTTCACTGTTTTCCCTCTTACTTTCCTGGATAAAGGCGAAAAGCCAAAATACGTCCAGCATTTGTTTTGCAACGGGCCATTATTGGAGGCAGCATGCATCCCTAGCAGTGAGAATGGCACTGCCACTCTCCTCCAGAAACTAAGCATCTCAGCATCAAGCCCCGTAGCTTTGAACTTGTCTGTGAGCATCTGTGCTTTATTCATTTTGTGCATCTGTTAGCAAGACATGTCCTAAGGTATCAGAGAAGCCTGAGAGAGCTCATATGGGTGTTAGGCTTAGTTAGCATAAAATCGAATGTAATTAAGCGTATTTAGTATGATTTGATAGGTTATTTTTGGGTCTGGGAATACTAAAAAAATTTTCCATATAAATGGTTATTGTTTCTTTGCTTTATGAAAGGTTTTGTGGACAAAAAAGGGGCCACATACTAAACCTGACAAGCCCAGGGGAGGCCTTCATGGTCGACCTTACAAACTCAGAGACTGAAAGTAACCACGCAGGGTAGTTTAAATGTAAAAATTCCTAATTAAAAGCAGATCATGGTCGATAGTCATGTCCTAGGCCTCTAGTTTCCTTGACAAAGGTCAGTCTGTACCTTTGAAATTGTCTGTTGTCTTTGTGCATCTAAGATAACATACCTTCGAAATGTCAAGAGTAATTCTCTTTTCCAGACCCCTGGAAGGCACAATTGGAGGTACCAGAGCACAAGACAAATTGTTATCTTGCTGACCATATACCAGCTCTGTGTACTGTAAATGTTAACTATCCTATGACCACCAGTGTAAAAGAAGTATGTGTCACTCCGTTTTGCTTTTTATCCAGTCTCAGTTTCCCTGCTTTACTTTCTCTCCCCCATGCCCTGCCTCCCTAATCTGCCCCAATTAATTTCATATAACTCTCCTTACATCTCCTCTTTTGATTCTGATATATAAAATAAGCTGCAAAACTGCCATTCTTCAGAGCATATTTTCTATCCATTGAGATTTTGTTTTCTGGCAATTATAGTCAGTTTGACTCAAATAAACTCTTTAAGACTTTTTCTTAGGCTGGACCTTCTTTCCTGGATAGTTTCATAGGATTGCTGTACTCTTGGATAGTGGGGGAACCTTGTATATATAAACTTCCTGGTGCATCGATAGATAATAAGGACAGCATAAATTGTCTCTGTATGCTATTGGGTTGTTTTATCCTTCTGTGGATCATTGTCATTAATTAATAACACCTGGAAATAATGTCCCAGGTAACACTTATTTATGTTGTTATAGTTCTGAAGATTCTGTCCCATCCTACCCTTCTTTTTCTAGATAGTAATATTCAGAAGGGGAAGTAATTGAAACATCTTTTTAGCGGTTGACTTTTGACAGTCTCCTGAATGTATGTTCCTAGCCAACAGGCCCACTTATTCCAGCCCTTGTAAAGATTATTTCTGTGTTATTTAGATTAATTTAGATTATTTTTATCATGCCTAAAAATAGTAATGGATTATGACGTTTTTTAAAGAATTTTGTTTCCAGTAGTCTAGTAATTTTTTTGTTGACTACAAGATTCAAATAATAATAAACTTTAGTTTGCCGAATATGAAGTAGACATTGGGGATCCAAGTGTCAACTTTTGAAGGAACTTTTTTTGTTAAGGAGTTTAGACAGAGGAAATGGAGAGCCATTAAATATCTTTAGAAAGATAATTCTGATTACCGCAGAGCAAATATGGAATAGAATGTGAAGAGGTCAACCAAGAAGCTTATTGATAGATGTTAAGGGTTTTAAATGAAGGCCTTATGTATGAAAAGGGAGAGTAGTCAAAATTTTGAAGTAGACTTGATGTAGGGAAATGAGAAGTCTAGGAGATAACAGTGCAAGAACTATCCAGGTAGGAGAGAGAGACAGAGTGAAGTGGCATATAGAGCCATTGGCAGAGTCTTTTTTCCCTTGCTAGAGTGAGGTTTTTGAGAATAGGAACAATGAACAATGTCCACCTTGCTTTAGCATCTTGTAAATTGCTTCGCATATTGTAGGTATTCAATAAGTGAATGAATGAATGAAATAAGATAAATATAATGTTACCTCATATGGCACAGAGAGTGGTTAAAATAGAAGAGATCATTAGACGTTTAAAAATAGTATATAATGTGTGATTTGCCTTGTATCTGTTTGTAGTTACAGCTATATCTTATTGATAAAATTTAAAATGTACCAGCATGTACAGGCAAACAGGAGTATTTTTATCCCCAATATCTCAAACTTTAATTTCACAGGTTTTTAGCATGCTTTTATTTCTGAATGTTGGGAATGAGGAGCGGGAGAAATCTTTTCACATGGTGATAATCAAGTTATTGACAAATGAAATGTAAATATGATTTTCCAGTTGACTTTTTTTGACAGCTTTCCTTTGAACATTCTTTACTTTATTGTGGCTAGCTGTAAAATATGTGCTTGTTAATTTTAATACCATTGATTAGGAAGGCATACTAGTATTTCTCTGCTGCTAGATATGAGCCACCCACTGTGAAATGGTGGAAAATGTGAATCTGAATTTACCTTATCCATTCCTTGAGGTTGTATTTTTTTAGTCACCGCATCTCATTGTTTAGGATCATTCTCCCCTGAATGGACGTTTGTAGCTATCCTATGAATTGGGATATGTCTTCTAGTTATGGGTTAGGGAGGAGGTAAAATGCTCTTGTAAAGAAATGTTAATGCCTGAAATAGCTTTGTAGGAAGATTTATAAAGTGAGGAGAAAATGCTCAAAATCTCATTTTACAGAACCTGCTAAGCTTCTCTACGTTTTTATTTTCCTTCCTTAATCAGTTTTTCCCTACTACTCTTTTTTGCTTTTTGTATCTCTTGCTCTGTGACCACTTTTTTCTAACTTTTGTTTAATTTGTTCTTTCTCCTTTACTTCTGTCTCATCGCTTCAGTTCACATAATTAGCTATACTATCAAGTTGAAGTTTTTTAAAGTTTACTTTTTAGTAAATGCATTTTTATTTTTATAATTAAAAACTCAAATGAGATCGAGATTTTTTTTTTCAAAATAATTTTATGATTTTTATGTTCATCTCATATGCGATTGATTTTTCAGTCATTCAGTAATTCTTAAGGAAATAGGATTTCCTTTTCCAGGACCATTCAGCAAATAAACTGTGTGCTTAGGAATTTGAATAAGCCGTCCTGCAATTCTCCCCTTCACCTTTTTTCTATTTATTAATTGTTCTACCTAGTTATTTACATATCTATTATATTAAAATTATTAAAATCCTTATAAGATTTTCGGTTGTTTTTTGGACGTACTAAATAACTATGAGGAAAAAAGTATAAAATAGCAAAATAGTTTCTCTAAAATGAATGTTTCTTTTAATGAGTTCTGAGATAGACTTACCATTTAATGAGTTTATCTTTGGCATTTTTCTGTGTGTGTGTCTGTGTGAAATTGTACTGGAATACCTTATAAAATTCAGTAAAGTATGGTATTTCCCCAATTCTGGGTTTCCTTTGACTTTTATACACAACTATCCCTTGCTGTCTTCTGTCAAATCCAGCTTAGAAAAGTTTATAGAAAGTATACAGGACTCTCTGTCAGGAAACCTGGGTTCTAGTCTGACTTAATATAACTTTGTTCAAATTGTTTAACTTTATTTGGTTTTTCTTTTGGTGTTTGCATTCTCTGAAGTTCAGTCTGGCCCATTTCCAAACAAAATACTCCAGTCTGAGCATTTTTTAAGATCAGGACTTTATTCTGTATCATAAATTCTCATTGTTCTTTTTATAATCCTGCCATTTATAAGTATTGTGACCTTTGGCAATGTTACTAAACTTCTAAGACTGTTTTCTGTTCTGTACATGGAGATTGTAATGCCTCCTTGTAATGTGATTGTGAAGATTAAATTGGATAGTGAACATACTTTAAAGTGCTTATTTAGTTCAAGTATTCTGTAAAGCTGTTAAGTGAATATTCTTATAATTCATAATGACTGTTGTAGAAATAAGTCACAAGGCTCAAAAATGAAAAGGTATAAAGTATTTGAATCATATTGATAAAATATTTTTGAGGTAATTCCACCATAAGGAACCATCAAGTTGTTTATGTACTTTTATTTTTAAGCAAATATTAAATTACTATTCAAGCTCTTTAACTTGGTTAAAGAAATAACAGCATTGTTATTTGGTCTTATTAGATGCTTTGTTAAACATCTTAAACGTTTAGTAATTAAGGAATGTATTTCAAGGGAATTTTTGAAAGAATTATTCTGTGGAATTGTTTTTGTCTTTTTTTGGTACTATATTGATGTTTGAAACATGAGGTATCCAGATGGCAGTTAAGTGTATTTACTAAATATAAATAGCACGTTATTAAACTGCTTCACAGGGGTAGCAAATTTAATAGAAGACTCAAATATGAAAGTACCTAAAAAGACTTCTGGTGTTTATTTTAATCTAATTTGTAGCATTTTGTATTTCTAGTATTTAATAATCCTTTTCATCTCTTTGAGAAAATGTCTCAATAATATCAGAAAGTATGTAAAATTCTGTGACTATTTTATTCTGCATGGTCAACACTACTCTTTTATGTAGGTTATGGGTGCTACAAGTGTGCTTTCAGAGCAATAGTGTGAGGAAGCTTGAAGTGGGATGGCAGGACGGCCTCATCCTTATGACAGTAACTCCAGTGATCCAGAGAATTGGGATCGGAAATTGCATAATAGACCTCGTAAACTTTATAAACATTCAAGGTAGGTAGAAAATATTTATGTCACATATCAAAGCTCTGATAAAATTGATTTTTATAAAGAACCAAACTGCATTTGGTTGTGACAAGTCCTGTCAGAGGATGGGGGCTGGTTTACAAAATATTATGAAGATTTGCATTCCTCCTTAACTAACTTTTAAAAAACATTTCTTTCCTTTTAATTTTCTTGTATTTATTTGAATTTTTGTTTCCGTTTCTAAATAACGTTAAAAACTCCGTAGTTAATCCTATGAATAAATACAACAATTAATTGGGAACTCTGGCAAGACAAGTTAGTTCTTTGTATTTAAAACTCTAATAGGAATTTATTTTCTAAATACATTGTATATAGATTATACATGACAATTTATAGGCTCTTGTCAGTCTTTGCCTCCATATATTTTTAGCTCTGTGAATTTATATTGTGTTGTCATCCTGATCCAATTAGAAAATCAGTCTTTCTGCAGTGATTTTACTGGTTCACTTAAAGTTTGATACATTAAATGAAATTCATTTCAAAAGTTTTAGCCCATTTATATATTATTTTTAAAGCTTTCATTTCATGCTGGGTGACTTAATAAGGATCATCTCATTTAGAACACTTTGTGATCTGGTATTTTAAGGTGTTAATTGGCAGCTTATAAACCTCATATTACAGGTATGTAAGCATGTTTTCATAGAGTTTTGTGCTTTATGAATATTTACTAAGGGGATATTATTGAATATTCAACTTATTTGTAAAATTCTCCTCATAACTAATATCAGCTTTCTTGAAAAAGAATAAAAAACATCATGATATTAAAATCTTTTTTTTGTAATTTCAAAGAAATAATTTAGGTACTTTTAAACCTTGTGCTGTAGCTAGAAAATATGAGCGACTGGTACTGTTCAAGTCTCCTGACAAGATATCTATCTTTATTATGGACTTTTAATGTGGTGAAGTCTTAAATGAAAATGTTAAGTTGACTTTATTAATTTGTAAGTATACATCAATGGCATGAGTGTTTTTTTGGTTTCTTAGTTTTGTGTGTGTGTGTGTGTGTGTGTGTGTGTGTGTACGTACGTATGTACGTGTGTGTCTACGTATGTGTATACATGCACGTGTCCTTCAACAAGTGGCTTTAGTTCTTTTTCTCTTATCCAAAATAATATGGATAATTATTTTGTCTTTGAGATTAAAGAGATATTGGTTTTATCTCATTAAGTGTGGGGCTATATTGATATCTGCTATGTTGTATACATGTTTTCAGGTGAATTATATTCTTAGTTCTTAATATTTTTCTGCTGCTGATGTACAAATTGTGCATTATATATAAAGTGAAAAAAGGTTGAAAATAAGCAATTGTTTGCTTTACAAAAGCTACATGATACAATGGGAAAAATTTATGAAAACTAACAGTACTTTTTCATAGCTGTTATTTCAGTAACACACATCAGTAACTTTTTGGTGCTCTTTTTAGGTTGATTGTTTCAGTATTGGTTGTTTAAGTGAAAAATAGTAAAGAGAAATAGAAAATAAATACCAATACATTGATTTTTTTAAATGAAAATATCATGAAATCTTTTAAGTTAATTTAACCTCATTCATGGAAAATCTGCCCGAAGGAAAACAGCTTAGTTTTAGTGACTTCTTGTTCTATGTACTTTACATATTTAGGATACTTTAAAAACATACATTTTGACATTTGGTGAATTGATAGTGAATTAATTGAGTGGTTTTTAGAAACTATCAGTTAGCAAATATTGAGAACCAGTACTCAGTTCAGGAGAGATATGAAAGTTTGTCAGGGTACCATCATGGGATGCTTTAATATCCACATATGGACCAATTAGAGGACAGTAGGGCACTAAATTGTGGCAGTGAGTAGTTGTAAAATAAGAGTTAAGAGAAGGAATCATTGTTGGCTTAAGTAGTTGAAAATGAGATTTGAGCTAATTTTTGGATGATTAGGTAGGTGGAGGACTTTCCTGCCAGGGACCTTCTGGAGATTATCTTGATTGGATTTGAAGGCGGAGCTTAGTGCATAGTATTACTTGTCACCATTTGACCCGTGAAAACAATGAGGTTAATAAACTTGCCCAAGGCCATCTAACTTGTAGATGGCAGAACTAGGATTGATAAACAAGATTCTTATCCTTTTTATTTTGAAACTTAAATAACTTATTATATACATTTTTAATTCATATAAAGTAGAGACAAAAGGTGTTGTGAACCCCTGTATACTCTTCTTTCAACCCTTCTCCCAACCTCAGGTTATCAATTCATGACTGATTTTGTTTCACCTATGTTTCTACTTATCTAATTTTTAAAGAAATCTATATTTTATTTAGGGATGTTTAAGTAAAAGAAAACTAGACTACATTCTGGCTTAAGTTAAGGGTTTAGTCTTGTACATAAGAAGTCCACAGGTAAACAATGCCTAATGTAGATTTAATGGCTTAATAAGGTTGTTAGAGTCAAATATCTGATTTTCTTGGCTTTTCTTTATGATCACAAGATGGCTTACTGTACTTGAAGCCATCATGTCCATCTTCCAGATGAGGAGGAGGAGAAAGGTAGAAGGGGACGATGGGAAAAGGGTTTTATTTATATCAGGAAATCACATTCCTCAGTAATTTTCCACAAGATATTGGTTTATAAGTCATTGGTAGAACTATTTCATATGGTCATCTTTGGATGAGGGAGGCTAAGAAACATAGGTAGGCACATTGTCACCTCGAATAGAATTGGGAATTTAAATTTACAAAAAGTAAATATCTCAGTCTGTTCAAATATACTGTTAAAACAGTATAGCATAGACTGGGTGGCTTATAAACAATAGAAATTTTTTTTCACACGGTTCTAGAGGCTGGCAAGTCCAAAGTCAGGGTGCTGGCATATTCAGTATCTGGTAAGGGCTTTCTTCCTAGTTCAGACATCACTCTTTTTGCTATGTCCTCACATGGTGGAAGGAAGGGGCTAGAGATCTCTCTGTGGTCTCTTTTTATAAAGGCACTAATCCCATTCAGGAGGGTTCTGCCCTCATGAGCTAATGATCTCATCTCCAAATACCATTATATTGAGGGAATACATTTCAACATAAGAATTTTGAGGGGACACAAACATTCAGTCTTTAGAAGTAAAAAATAAGACTATGTTATTGATTCAGTTTTTGTAGATAATTGAAAATATTTCCTTGTTGAAATTTTTTATTCTATTCACATTTTTAGAATAATCTTTTTTTTTTTTTTTTTAAATCTCTTCTTTGATTTTCCCCCCACCTTTCCTTACTGGCAAGGATAAAAATAAATTTATTAAATTATAAAAGTAACAGTAATAGTTACTATTTTATGTGTACTTAACCATTTAGGTTTGAGAGTTTGGGCATTGCCTTATGGTTTCTCTTTCATATAATGAAACTTTAATATACTTTCTTTTTTGAACTTTCTGTTGAATGTAGATTTTATATGTTTACCATTGATATAAAAGACAAGACCAGGCTAATTTGGACATGGATGGGCTGCAAGTGCATACAAATGAATTACATAGTTAAAAAGTTACTGAACTTTATTTATGAGTAGTTTTATAGTTAATACCTGTATAGAGGGATTTGGTAGCTTGCTGAGAGGTTAAAGATCATTTCAGTTGAAGTATATTTGGCCTGAATTGTGACAACTTTCTTTAAATTATAAATTAGAGGAGTTTTGCTATTTAAAAAGGAAAAAGATCACCTTTTCTGTATTATTAATGTTAAAATGCCTAGACTGAAAATATGCTAAAAGCTCTTGAATATATGAATTGGGTTGAATCTGACTCTATAAAACTTAGATCTGCAGTCTGCTCAGGTTACTAAGGATAAATGCATCATACATTCAATATCAGACTTTGCCGCAGGGTTTCATTTCCACATAGCAGTACGCATGCTCGTTTCTTCTGAGACTGCGTGAAGATTGAGCTTTCCAGTTTCCTTTGAAGTCACTCCATAGTCCCAGCAGCATTTTAGAAATGGGAAAGTTTCATTGCTTTAAAAAGTAGTTCTTAAATGGATTCTTAAAGTACAAACAATATTTTCTTTTGGGTTTTAAAAAGCTTTACTTCCCAGAATGGGTAACAATAAAATACTGAAAGGAAAAAGAAAGTTAGCTACAACCTAGTTTTCTAAAACCTGGCAAGCTGGCAGAGCTAGAATTAGCTTTACAGATGGCATTTGGCAGCATATCTCAAATCACTAAGCTCTCATCTCCTGTTTTTTTTTTCAGCCTGTCTGTCAGTCACAATAGCCAATCACTGCACAGAGATGGGGAAGTGGGATGATCACAGCTCACACGATCCCATTTGGTTAGAAACGTCAGTGCAGCACAACCCACGGCTGAGTCAGTGTCTGTGAGAAAATGAACTGAATTAATATACAGAGGGGGTTGTATCTCTGAACATTTAAAGCCTAAATAACCACAATAGCATTATTACACAGTAGAGGGAAGAAAGTCAAAGGAAGTCTGTGGACAGGTGAGGTAGGGGGAGACTGGGAAATTTTCTGATTATTCAGAGGAATCTCGAAGATGATGGAAATATCAGATGTGCTAAAGTTTCCTAGTAATGCCCAAGGATGCTGACCTGGCTTTCAGTGCTGCATTGTTTGAAAAAGCAGAGTCCCTTTATACTCTGATTTCAAAATTTTTTTCTTGTTTTTGTGTGTCTTCCTTGGCATATACTAAAGTAAGGTGTGTATTCATTTATTACATGATATTGCTGGGTTATGATTCTATACATGTATGAATAAGAGAGAGATTGAGAGATGTTTGGCCTTTGTTTCATTATGCTCATTTGCATTTCTGGCTGTAAAAGATCATGTGTCTTGATTGTCAGTTTAATGAGGCAAGTTATTTAAAATAAATGTATTAATATTGTTTTCATGGGTTTGATGCTTTGTTTTTATTTCAATTATAACCTTAGAATCTTCATGTAACTTGAGAATGCATTATGTTTAGTATTGTTTTTATGAATATCAAAAAATTTACTTAAGGAAAGTCTAATTTTGAAATAACATTTTTGATATATTTGAAAAAATTTGATACAGAGAAATATAATTATTGAAATAATTTTCTAAAGAAGTTGAATATATTTTTACTTGTGGCTGAATTAGGATTAGGTGAACCACTTATATGTAGTAGTATTTAACAGAACCAAATGTATTTGAATGATAAAGTTTTTTTGGTTATAATGACTTTTTTTCTAGAACCTAGGAAAAAAGGTTTCTTTTAGAACCTAGACTTTGAATAGATGATCTAGATACTGCCACTGAAGTAGAAAGTAACCAGATAAGTTTTTGGATTATTGCAAATTGACTTTCAACCAGACAGAATTTCTAAATAAAGATAATTGTTCTTGCTTTGAGATTTTAAACATTAACAGGTGACATTACTTAATTAGGAAATTTTAGCACAGTTTAAAACATTTTGACTCTTTTTTTTTTTTTTTTGTTTTTATTATCCCTATCCTACAGATCCTTCATTTTATAGGGATATTGGGGGGTATAAATTTTAAAATGATTTTATTTTTAATGTATTTAAATAAATAGTTTATAAGATCTTTTTAGAAGTCCTTGTGATTTCCCCCATTTAATTTTTAAAAGTTCTAACGGTCATTTTGATGGTTTTCATGACCTATTTATATGGTTAGATTAACTAGTGTTGTCTCGCATTCGCTTTTTTTGTGGTTTGGTATCCAGACATTTTTTTTCTAAGCTGGTTTTAATAATAGAGTTATGAAAGAAATCTCAAGCTGGACCTTTTTTCTTGTACTTTATAGAATATTTTCCTCTGGTTCTGCTGATTCTTTTAAAATAATAATGCTTGTTTTGTAAAAGTGATACACATTTATTACATAGATTTGATATATATATATAAAAAGCACATAAAAATTAAAATATGATCAAAGAAAAATACTTTAATTATTTTTACATATAACCGATTTGTGTATATATAAAGATATAAACCACACATGCAGTTAAAAATGATTTTGAGATATTACTGTATATACTGTTATATAACCCATATCTTAAAAAAAAAACCCAAACTTAATCACGAACATCCCTTATATCCTGAAATAGTCTTCTAAAGCATAATTTTTAAGAACTGCATAGTTCTTAAAAAATAAAAATAAAAAAATGCATTGAAATGAAATAAGCAAGGTGATATCAAAAAATAATAAATGTTTTCTTCTTAGGAGGAAAAAAAACTGCATAGTTCTTATTTTATATTTTATATTTTATATTTATTATATATTTTATAATTTATTTAAACAATCTGAGGTTTCTCATTCTTGATCAGAGAAAAGATCATCATGATTCCACAGTATAAATTTCTCCAAAAAAAAAGTTTTTAGGAAGTTAAGTAAAAATGTAATTTTGATATTTTTCAGACAAAAAAAAATTTGTGTTATACAATGAATTCTTCAAAGATAGGAACACTGCTTTTAAAACAAATAGCTAAGATTGCCATAATAAAGTATAGAAAATAAATCTTTAGAAAAATCAGGAAGACAGCTGAAACAAGCTGAGATTTTAAAAACAAGCTAAGACCAACCAAAAAGATTTCTTATATTACATTAAAAGAGGTAATTAAGGAAAGTATAGTAATAATGATGGACAATAAGGGAAGAAAAAAATCCCTCAACTCTTTTTTAGGAGCTTCTTTGTCAAATAGGAAGAGTAAACCACTGCTACCACCAATAATAATAATAACAAAGCAAACACTACTAGGAAGAACATAAAAACCAACATGAGCTAGAGAAAGAATGCATCTGGTTAAATGAGTTGTCATCTGGGCCGGTTGAAATATCTTAATAGTTATAGATGGAACTGCCTGCAAACTCTTAAAATTATTGATATTATTTTTGGTCTTAAAAAGTTTTAGGGGAATATATAATAAGTGCTGAAAGATAGTGGATTCTATGCCTGATTTTAGCAAAGGTAGAAGATTTTAGAACAAAAAAATGAAAATGATAGTTTATGACTAACTTGAAGAAAAAGGTTAAAAATAAACCAGAATGGGTTTGCTAAAAATACATGGTCAGAGCAACTTTGATTTTTCTCATACAGTTGATAGCCTAGTAGCAATATAATGTATTGGGACTGAAGCTTAGTTTTTGGTAAAATCTTTTTTTGTATCTTTGGGTGTAAGAGGAAGTAAAATTGAGTTAGCCACTAGTCGATTGTGTTAATCAACACAGTTTTGATTTTGAATGACTCTATCCAAAGGTTATTTATTTATTGTGGAAAGTGGCTTTGTTCTTTATCTTGTCTTATGTTCATCTGGAGAAGGCAAATTATCAAATGTATAGGTAACAATGAAAGAAGAAGGATGGTAAATAATACACTAAAAGATCCAAAATAATCTCTGAATCTAGATTGTTTTTTATTTTTATTTTATTTTTTAATCAAAATTTAAAAATCAGATTTAAGTTTTTTATTACCTGGAAGCTCACGTTATTCGAAGTCTTTAATAAAAAATTCAAGGAAATTTAAAACCTTTTAAAAAGAAAGACAGAAGGAAGGGAGGAGGGGGAGGTAAACTGGAGGAAGGGAAAAAAATTAAATCATTTCTTCAATTAAATTAATTTCAAAAAAGCCCATTGGAGGAGATGAGAAAAAAATAAATAAAAGGAAAGAGATTGGATAGCCTATTTTTGCAATGGTGAAGATTAATCCTGAAGTTCAACATCATCTTTGGGATAAGTTATAAATTTAGCAAAACAGTTGCTTTCTTATAATAAAGATATAAAAAGTGAGAACAAAATGCATTATTTCAGCACCTTCAAAATACCATATCTAAGAAATGTATATTCCTGCTGCTACTCCAGGTTGGTTTTAAAAATATAAACCTCTGGGACAATTTCAGCTTTTGGTTCCCCGATCAGTCTGTATTTCTTCCCATTCTCCTTTAGCCTACAATTAGAAGGCTTGTTGATTTTCATGAATTTCTTAGAAGAGTCCTTTACAGACTTGGAAATATACTTGATGAAGGACTCATTATTGCTTACTTAACAACAGTTGCTTCTTACATTTTACTCAGAAACGAACTGTGGTGGACATTATTGGTTGGGTTCCCATCATCAATTCCCCTCTTTTCCTCCCTAGAGGCACCCAGATTTTCCTAGGAGGAAGTGCCCCTCCCTTTATAATCAATAATGTTGTTTAGGTGGATTTGACCTCATTATGTTGGACTAAATTTAAGTGAACTTTTTAGGAGTATACATAAGGCCTAAAAAACACTAATATACATTAAGTTAGCATGACTTTACAACATCATGTACTGAAAAGACCTGAGGGTGGCTTTTGGCAGTAAGCAATGTAAAACAGAAGTTTTGCACTGGGTGTAAGATGAAGTAAAATTGAGTTAGCCACTAATTGATTGTGTTAATCAACACAATTGATTAATCTGCCATCGTCCCATTCCTCCCCAAAAAACCATCGTAATAAATGTGAAAGAAGACTAGAGCCACTCTGCTATGCACCAAAGTATGTTGTCTTTAGTTTTGTGTATATTCAGAAGGAAGGATGTGAAGAAATTGGAAGCCTTGTTAGCTTAAATAACTGAGAATTTAGAGATTTTGGTGGGCAGCTCTGGTAGATATTAAGGAATCTCACAGTAGGAGCTGTCTTTAAACATATGAAGAATTATCATTTGGAAAAGAAGTTAGACTTGGTTTGAGTCAGAATTGTTTGAGGTTAAAAGTGTGAGCCTTGAAATCAAACTCCTTAGATCACATCTCAGACCTGCCATTTAATTAGCTGTATGATTTTAGGCAACTTGCTTAGCTTCTAAATTTCCATTTTCTCAACTGTAAAACTGGGATGGTTTTGAGGATTAAATGAAAATATATGCAAAGTGCTCAGAATTGTGCCTGGCATGTACTAAATAAATGCTCAAATGTTGGTGTCGTTATTTGGTCCTACTGGATAGAGCTAGGGGCAGTGGTTTTCAATTAGAAGAGTAGTTTTATTCCTCATTGGGCACTTGCAGTACCTGAACACATTTTTGGTTGTTACAATTGAGGGAAGTAGTACTACTAGCATCTAGTAGGTGGATGCCAGGGATGCTGCTAAACATCCTTTAATGCAGAGGACAGCTCCCCACAACAAAGAATTAACTGTTCCAAAACCCTGAAACTAGTGTCAGGTAAAAAGTTTTAACTAAACTTTTTAAATTATTTTTTTAATTTAATTTTATTATTATTTTCAAGTATACAGTACATTGGTTAGACATTTATATAGTTTATAAAATGATCCCCCTATAATTGCTCTTTCTCTCCTCTGGCTCGCCACCTAGCCATTACATTAATGCTGACTACATTCCCTATGCTATGTTCCCCATCATCGTGACTGTCTATCAACTACTAATTTGTACTTTAGCACTTCACCCCATTCTCCCATCCTCCCAATCCCCTCCCCTCTTGCCATCACCAGATTGTCCTCTATATTTGTAAATCTGTTTTCAATTTGTTGTTTTTATTCCTTAGATTCCACACATAAGTGAAATCATATGGTATTTATCTTTCTCTGTCTGACTTACTTCACTCAGCGTAATAACCTCTAGGTCCATCCATGTTGTTGCAAATGGTAGGATTTCATTTTTTTTTTTAATGGCTGAGTAATATTCCATTGTATATATGAACTATAACTTCTTATCCAATCATCTGTCGATGGGTATTTAGGTTGCTTCCATATCTTGGCTATTATAAATTGTGCTGCCATGAACGTAGGGGTGCATAGATCTTTACGAATTATTGTTTCGGATTTCATTAAAAATGGATATACCTTTTGACCCAGCAGTTGCACAATACCCAGAAGTGCAATTGCTGGGTCAAAAGTTATATCCATTTTTAATTTTTGAGAAACCTCCAGACTGTTTTCCATAGTGGCCGTACTAAGCTTTCATATTAAGAAAAAACTGTCTGAGTCAGAGCTTTCAAAAAGATAGAACAAAACTGTTAAAAAGAAAATAACCAGTTTTCTTCCCTGTTATTACAGCAATATGTCAGCCAATTCATGGGGACTTTGTAAATGAGATTCAGAAATTAGATAGGTGTTTGGACTGATTTTCTAAGAGAATTTTCCTAAAGTTAGATTCTTGTGTTTCTGTAGGTATTTCTGAGAAGAGTTAGGAATACTGAATGACAAATATCAAAGGGCCTCTGATGCATATTCCCTTATTCTTTAATTTTATCAATCTAATTACAGTGTAACTTAGAATTTTAATTTTAATTCGTTTAATGCTTAAAATTTTAGTATGAGGTGTAGGGGAGGGAATTTAGTGGAACAAGTCAGTTTATGTTTTAAAAAGGCCATTTGGAAGTACGAGTGATTGTGAGATAGCTGTAATAGCTTTATAGAAATCAACTTTGTGAAACTAATTTGTTAAAATAATCATAATCATCTGATAAATATTTCTAAAACGAAATTGTTTATTTGTACTTCATATGTTTTTTTTCCATGGGTTGGATTTTCTTTTCTCCCTTGAATAATAAATACAAAAGATGCTCCAAAAGGTTTTTAAAAATAATTATAATTTTTAAAGCACCATTTAAGTACTCGGTTGTGTATGCATATAATACTATTCTCAATCATGAACCACACCCAGAACAGTAACTGGCACAAAATATCATTTAGTAAATATTTGTTGAATGACCAATCAGTAGATCTAAAATATATTTGACTATTAATTTAGATCTGCACAATTATTAATAGTGGTTAGCTGTTTTTAAGAAATACTTTATTATTTTCCATGGTAGAAAGTTACTTGAGAAGAATGTTAAGTATTTTACTCTCATTCTTATTAAATAAGTAAAATGGAACTTCCTTTTTTTAGGTTGCTCAGGCCAAAATCATAGTCATCCATCACTCCCTTCTCTCGTCTCTTACATTTAATCTGTCAAATTCCAAAGTCTTGTTCTTCATTATGTAGTCTC
>NW_011889021.1:1195530-1219299 GCF_000151845.1 Pteropus vampyrus | reverse complement strand
GAACAAGTCAGTTTATGTTTTAAAAAGGCCATTTGGAAGTACGAGTGATTGTGAGATAGCTGTAATAGCTTTATAGAAATCAACTTTGTGAAACTAATTTGTTAAAATAATCATAATCATCTGATAAATATTTCTAAAACGAAATTGTTTATTTGTACTTCATATGTTTTTTTTCCATGGGTTGGATTTTCTTTTCTCCCTTGAATAATAAATACAAAAGATGCTCCAAAAGGTTTTTAAAAATAATTATAATTTTTAAAGCACCATTTAAGTACTCGGTTGTGTATGCATATAATACTATTCTCAATCATGAACCACACCCAGAACAGTAACTGGCACAAAATATCATTTAGTAAACATTTGTTGAATGACCAATCAGTAGATCTAAAATATATTTGACTATTAATTTAGATCCGCACAATTATTAATAGTGGTTAGCTGTTTTTAAGAAATACTTTATTATTTTCCATGGTAGAAAGTTACTTGAGAAGAATGTTAAGTATTTTACTCTCATTCTTATTAAATAAGTAAAATGGAACTTCCTTTTTTTAGGTTGCTCAGGCCAAAATCATAGTCATCCATCACTCCCTTCTCTCGTCTCTTACATTTAATCTGTCAAATTCCAAAGTCTTGTTCTTCATTATGTAGTCTCGTGCTCTCTACCACATACCATTGCTACAACCCTGGTCCAAGTCACTTTTAACTTTTACCTGGATTTTCAATTGCCTCTGAAATGGTCACTCGAATTTTACCTTTGCCCCCTTTTTCTATTGTCCACTTGATCTAACATACATTAGATCAAGTAATTCGTGCTTCACTGGTACCTATTTCACTCAGATCAAAAGCAGAAACCCTTTAAACATTCCTTCGAGGCCCTTCATGATCTGGTTTTTGTCTTGTCTCTCTGAGCTCGTCTTTTAATACTATTCTTGCATTTTGTGCTCCAGTTATCCTGGCCTTTTTGATTGCCTTGAAAAAACCAAAGATTACTCTTGCCCAAGGCCTTTGTACCTGTTCTTCCCTCGTATGTTCTTATAGTTCTGTTTCTTACTTCCTTGGGTCTTTGCTCAGACATTGTCTCATCAGAGTCCTACCTTGACCACTCTTTGTAAAATAGAACCTCTCACCTCAAAACCATGGCTCTGTCCTTTTTACCCTGCTTTATTTTACCTTGCAGCATTTATCACCATATGACATTTAATGTATTTATTTTATATGTTCTATGTTTTTTCTCTAACAGAATGTATTAATTTTGAAGGCAGAGACTGTCTTGGTTATATCCACCAGAACTAGAATAGTAAGTAGCATGTGATAGGTGTTCAGTGAATATTTGATAGAGTTGAATACATGATAAAACTAAAAGCATTGCTGGGGAGGGGATAAGAATATTTTGTTATTATAGTTATTTTAGTTATTGTATATTGCAAGCACTTGAATACTTACTGATGATTTAAAACTGTAATTTTTTTAGAACTAAAAAAGTTAGCAGTATAATGAATTAAATATTACAGCTTCAATTCAGAGACTCTTCAATTTGTAGAGGTGCTTGCCTAGCAACACCTTTGTTTATTAAAGTTCAAAAGCCGGAAACAAGGTAATAGATATTTTTGATTATTAAAAGCAAACGAAACCTCCTGCTGTATACTCTTTACATGAAATTTATTTTTATCAGTTGGCAGAACTTTTACCTTGATAGTAAAATGTTAAAGTTTGGCTACTAAGGGATATATTTCTGTCAAAATTTCAATGTCTAGGTCTACCATTTGATTTTTTAATTTTTATTTATTTATTTTATTTTATTTTATTTTATTTTTATTCTGGGCAAGGCAACCTTTGGTTGACCTCACAGATTGCAAGGACTTTGTCAGCTTACAATCCTTTATTTTTTATTTATTATGCCTGCAGCATCTGGTCTTCCTAGGTGGTCTCCCATCCAAGTACTAACCAGGCCCGACCCTGCTTAGCTTCCGAGATCAGACGGGATCGGGCTTGTTCAGGATGGCATGGCTGTAGACTCTACAATTTGATTTTAAAGATGCTTTTAGAACAGTCATATAGCAGTACATCAAACTCTTGCCGCTGCTACTGTTTCTCACTGGAGTTGCTGACATATCTGACAATGGGATTGTAGGAAGAAGAGAAATATGTCCGGATTTAGAACTAGTATTAGAACTATTCTTGGCTATATTTCTTGCTAAAATGGTCTTTAGGTGGGGTAATCTGGGATTAAGTATTACTTAAAATATTTCTATGGAATAAATGCATCAAAAAAAGACGTTCAGGTGACCTTTGAGAGCATAGCGCATCCCTCAGTTGAGAACTGCCTTTTTCAGTAATTAGCTTTTGTTCCTTGGGAAACTGACCTAGTATACTAAACAGAACAAAAAAGCTTATAGAAAAGGCTAATTGACAGAAAAGAGAAAAGATGAGAGAAATTTGCATTTCTTCTGTTGATAATAGATTTAGAAGTTTGACAGCATTTCTTATGTCATCACAGTTACTGACATCCCTGAGGATTGGCAGACATTTTCTGTAAAGGGCTGGATAGTAAATATTTTTGGCTGTGTGTGCTATACACAGTTTCTGTCGCAACTACTCAGTTTTGCTACTAGCATGAAAGCAGCCATAAACAATATATAAATGAAGGAACATGGTTGTATTCTAATAAAGCTATTTATAGAATAGCTAAAGGGTTGAATTTGGCCCCTTGGCCATAGTTTGTGAATTCTAAGCTTGATTATATGTTTAAAACACCTTGTAAACCATAAAGCTGTATCTGTGTCTCTACACATACATATGTTAGTATGTGACAAGGAATAAACAGTTGCCAAAGGGAAATATTTAGATGTTATAAATACCCTGAAATTTCAGCTTAATTCAATAAACATTAATAAGATGCACCAGGTTATGTTAGTTGCTGAAAATGTTTAAAAATAAATAAGGACTTAAATGCTGTAAGGTTGGCCATGTGTATACTACATAAAGATACAAAAGATACATAAAGATACATAAGTTTCATTCACTTGTATATATTTTACATTTTATTGATATTTACATATACTTGTATTTAAATTATATTTTTAATGTTTTAGTATATTTGATAATAACTTCTGTCAGAGCAGCAGTTCTAGTAATACCAGTTACTTCTGGAAATTTTTCATGTATTTTTTCTTTGATAATTTACTTCCCTTTGTTCTTTCTGAAACATATTAGTTAAATGTTGACCTCCTTCAATAATCCTCTAATTTCCTCATTCTTTTCTTCTTATTTTTCATTTCTTTGTCCTTTTATTCCCAATTTTTCTTTTCATTCTTTTAAAAATTTATGCCATTGTGTTTTGAATTTCTTCTCAACTTTCTCATTCTCTAAATTAAAAAAAAAAAATAGCATCTTTGTCTTTGTTTTATGGGTATAGTACCTTTTATATCACTGAGTTTATTGTTTTGCTTTTTTTTTGTCTCTACATTGTCTATTGCTTTTTAAAATTATGTTTATTAAACTTTTTATTGTGAAATAATTTTAGATTTGCAAGAAATTGCAAAAGTGAGTTTCTGAGTACTCTTTACTCAGCTTCCCTCAGTGATAACATCTCACATAAATGTAGTACATTATCAAACCAGGAAATTGACCTTAGTACAATACTATAAACTATAGACATCAGTTTTTATATGCACTTTTTTCTGGTATATATTCTATGATATATATACATTTGTGTAACTACCACCACAAACAGCATACAGAACTGTTCCATCACCACAAAGAAAGTACATCATGCCTCCCTTTAAGAGTCACACCCTTTCCCCATCCCTAACTTTTGGCAACCCTTGATTTGTTCTCCATCACTGTATTTCTCTCATTTTGAGAATATTCTATAAATAGAATCTGATAGTATGTAAACTTTTGGGATTTTTTTTTTTAAATTTAGCATAATGCCTTTGAGATCCATTCACATTGTTGCATGTATTTGTAGTTCTCTTTTTCTTTTTTAAAATTTATTTTTTAATTACCGTTGACATACAATATTATATTAGTTTCAGGTTTACAATACAGTGACATTTATATAGCTTATGAAGTGATCACCTTGATGAGTCTAGTACCCATCTGACACCATATGTAGTTATTACAATAGTTTGACTATATTCCCTGGGCTGTACTTTACATCCCTGTCACTATTTTGTATCTGCCAGTTTGTCACCTTTTTCATATGTCTTTTTCACTCATCCTTCCAATCGCCCTCTCACCTGGTGACCACCAGTTTGTTCTCTGTATTTATGAGTTTGTTTATGTTTTGTTTGTTTAGTTTGTTTTTTAGCGTCCACATATAAGTGAAATCGTATAGTATTTGTTTTTCTCTGGTTTCTTTCACTTAGTTAATACCTTCTAGGTCTATTCATGTTGTTACAAATGGTGAGATTTCATTCTTTTTTATGGCTAAGTAACATTTCATTGTATGTGTGTATCACATCTTTATCCATTTATCTATCCATGGACACTTAGGTTGCTTTCATACCTTGGCTATTGTAAATAATGCTGCATTGAAGATAGGGGTACATATATCTTTTCAAATTAGTGTTTTGGATTTCTTCAAGTAAATACCCAGAAGTGAAATTGCTGGGTCATATGGTAGTTCTATTTTTAAGTTTTTGAGGAACCTCCATGCTGTTTTCCATAGTTGCTGTACCTATTTAAAATCCCACCAGCTGTGTATGAGAGATTTGGTAATAAGAGTATATGTTTAAGGTGGGTTTATTTACATAACTAGGGGTGGTGGAAATGATGTACCTTAGTTGTTAAAATCTTAGCAGATTCACGATTAAGGTTTAGGTAATAACTTTATTGAGTAATAAATATTGATTTGTGAAATTTTCAAGGAGACCAGTTGGAGATGGTAGTTGTTTTTAATCTGATTGTAGAAATGCTTTGGTTTCATGAGAACATGAACATGTTACAAGAGGAAGATGCAAGAATCCGTGTAGGTTGGTGAAAGATCGCTTAGTGAATTCTGTTAAAAACACGAGAGGAAAAGATTAACTATTAGGAGAAAAAAGGCATGACTTTATTAAATGTAATTCCTATGGCTAAGTAGCAGTTCCCTGGGAGGGTAGCCTTAAGCACGCTGTGTTTTGGCCAAGCGGCCAATTCTGGAGTATAGTTTGGTAAGTTGTGACCTTTGTATGCACTCATGAAACCTTGCAACAATCAAGGTAATGAATATATCTGTCACACTCAAAAGTTTTCTTGGGGTCCTCTGTAACCCTTCTGCCCCTTCCAACTCCAGTACTCCATGTCCAGACAACCACCAGTCTGTTTTCTGACACTATTCATTAGTTTGTATTTCCTAGAATTTGATATAAATGTACCCTTTTTTGACAGGGGAGAGTATTTGGCTTTTTACACTCAGCATAGTTATTTTGAGTTTGATCCATGTTAATTTGTATCAGTAGTTCATTCCTTTTTATTATTGAATAGTGTTCTGTTGTAAGAATATAGCACAAATTGTTTATCCAATCACCTATTCATAGACATTTAGATTGTTTCCAATTTAGGGCTATTACAAATAAAGCTACTAACAATGCTTGCATCTTTTCACAGACACATGCTTTTATTTCTTTTGGGTGAATACCTAAAATAGAATGGCTGGATTATATTGGCTAGTGTATTTTTAACTTTTTAAGAAACTGTCAAGTTATTTTCTGAAACCGTTTCCAAACTGGTGGTACCATTTTACCTTAGTATGTAAGAGTTCCATTTCATATACATATTCACCAACACTCGATATTGTCAGTCTTTTTATTTAGCCATTCAGATAGATGTGAAATGGTGTCACATTATGGTTTTAATTTGTATTTCCTTAATGACTAATGATATTCAGCATCTTTCATGTACTTTTTTTGTATACCTTAAATCTTTTGCTCATTTCTTTGAGAGTTCTTTGTATATATTCTCGATACAAGTCCTTTATCAGATATATGGTTTTATTCTCTTAACAGTGATATCAGGAGAGCATTTGGTCTTTGACTACTAAGTGTGATATTGGCTCTAGGTTTTCCATAGATATCTTTTATCCAACTGATGAAATTCCATTGTATTCCTGCTTTGCTGAGCTTTTTTGTTTTTAAATCAGGAATGGATTTTGGATTTTGTTAAATGTATTTTCTACATATATTGAGCTACAGATTTTTTCTTCATTAATTTGTTAATGTGATGAATTACATTGATTGACTTTTGAATATTTGGCTAATCTTGCATTTTTAGAATTAAGGTCATTATTAGGTTATGATGTATGGACATTTTTATATATTGCTATTTTATATATTTTATATTTTATATAAATTATATATTTTATATATTGCTATATTTGAATTATTAAAATTTTGTTTAAAATATTTTCATCCGTGTTCCGAGTGATGTAGATTTGTGGTTTTCTTGTAACGTCTTTGTCTGATTTTGGTATCTGGGTAATGTTGGCCTCTTAGAATGAGTTAGGGTAATATCTTTTCTTTAATTTTCTGGAAGAATTTGTGTAGGATTGATATTTCTACCATAAAAGCTTGGTTGAATTCATAGGTGAAACCATCTGGGCCTGAAGTTTTCTTAGAGGGGAAGTTCTTAACTACAAATTCAATATTTTAACATAGAGCTATTCACCTTATCTGTTTCTTCTTGAGTACATTTTTGGTATTCTGGAATTTGTTCAGTTTGTCTAAGTTGATGAGCTTTTTTGCATAAAATTGTTTATAATATTCTTCTCTCATTCTTTTACTATATGTAACCTTTGTAGTGATATCAGCTTTTTCATTTCCAAAATGCAAATCTTTGCATTTTTTTCTAGTCTAGCTAGAGGTTTATAAATTTTAATAATCTTTTCAAAGAACCAGTTTTTGTTTTAATTGGTTTACCCTATTCTTTTTTCTGTTTTCCATTATTTCAATTTCCATTCTGATCTCTATTTATTTTGTCTACTTTCTTTGTTTGCTCTTTGTCTAGTTTCTCAAGGTGGAAACTTAAGGTGATTTTTCTTAGATTTTCTTTTCTAATATAAGCACTTAATACTATAATTTGCTCCCTAGCTGCTGTTATATGTCATGTCATTCCACGTATTTTGATATGATAGGTGTTTTATTCACTTAAAAATTATCTGTTTTCCTTTCTGATTTTTTCTTTGCTCCATAAGTTATTCAAAAAGGTGTTATTTTATTTCTAAATATCTGGAGATTTTCCAGATATCTTTCTGTTACTGAATTTTTATTTAATCATTATAATCTGAGAATATACTTTGTATGATTAAATTCTTTTTAATTTATCGAGATTTGTTTTGTTGGCCAGAATGTGATTTGTCTTGATAAATTTTCTGTGTACACATGAAAATTATGAGTTTTCTGTGCTTGTTGGCCACATGTTCTATAAATGTCAGGTCAAGCCAGTTGATAGTGTTCAAATTTTATTCATCTTTACTGATTTCTGTCTACTTGCTTGGCCAAATATTATGAGTGGGGTATTGAAATTTCTTGCTATAAATGTGAATTGTCTCATTCTCTTTGTCATTTTATCAGTTTTTTCTTCATATATTTTGAACCTCTGTTTTGAGGCAGAAGAACTTTGGGGGCTTTTAAGTGCTGTTAATAAATTTATCCCTTTATCCTTATGAAATGCCTTGGTAATATTCTTTGCTCTGAGGTCTACTTTGTCTTATACTAGTTTAGTCACTCTTTCTTTTGATAAGTGTTAGCATAGTTTATCTTTTCTTATCCTTTTATATTGAACCTCTTTGTACTTTTATAGTTAAAGTGTACTTTTTGTAGGCAGCATATAGTTGGGTCTGGCTTTTATATCTACTCAGATAATCTTTACTTTTTATGGCTTAGATCATTTACATTTAATGTGATTATAGATATGGCTATGGTTAAGTCTGTTATCTTGCTGTTTTATTTTCTGTTTGTCTCTTTTATTCTTGTTACCCTGTCCTCTTTTTTCTTTGTCTCTTTTGGATTGTATCTTTTTTATGATTTCATTTTATCTCCTTTGATTATTAGCTATAATTCTTTGTTTCCTTTAGTGGCTGATTTAGGGCTTATAATATACGTTTTTAATTTATCAGTCTACCTTCAAGTGCTATTATACCATTTGTTGTATAGTGTAAGAGCCTTACACTAGTGTACTTCTATGTCTTTCCTCTCAAACTTTGTGCTATTATAGTCATATGTATATGTTATAAACCCCATACTATATTGTTATAATTATTGTTTAAACTAATATTTTAAAGATATTTAAACAACAGAAAAAAATGATATATTTTCCCATGTAGCTACTATTTTCAATGTTCTTAATTCCTTTGTGTAGGTTCATATTTTCATCCGACATTATTTTTTCTTTTGCCTGACGGGCTTCCTTTAATTTTTCTTATAGTGGAAGTGTGCTCATGATGAATTTATTTATCTCTTTTTGTGTGTCTGAAAATGCATTTTCCCATTATTTTTGAAAGATGTTTTTACTGGCTATAACATGAAGATTGACAGGTTTTTTGGTTTGTTTTGCTTCATTTTTATATTTTATTTTTTCATAAAATATGTTTGGAATTTGTTGTGCATATTGCATCTATAGGTATGTAGTTTTTCATTACATTTTAAGACCTGATTTCTTCAAATATTTTTTCTCTTCTCCACCTCTCTTCCTTTATGGACTCCATTTTTTATACTTATATTATGACACTTAAAGTTGATCCACAGCTCACTCGTGCTCTATTTGTCTAGTTTTCGTGTTTCATTTTGCATTATTTCCTATTGCTGTGTCTTCAGATTCATGAATATTTTATAATGTGTAATCTTCATTAGTTTCATTCAGTGTATTTTTCGTCTCAGACATCGTCATTTTTATCTCTGGAAGCTTGATTTGAATCTTTTTTTTGATCTTGTGTATCTCTACGTAATTTTTTGGAGGAATATGGTTATACTGACTGTCTTAATTGTCTTCGTTTCTAATTCTAAGATGTGTGTCAGTTTTGGGTTGATTTGGTTGATGTTTTTTTCCCCCCTTATAGGTTATGTTTTCCTGCAGCTTCGTATGCCTGATAATTTTTAAAAATAAGTTTATTTATTTAAATTAGTTTCAAATATACAGTATATTAGTTAGACATCTATAATGTTCATAAAACAATCCTCCAATTGCTCCCTCCCTCCCCTGGCCCTCCACTTAGCCATCATATTAACGCTAACTACATTCCTTCTTCCATGCTCCCTGTGCCCAACTATCTACTACTAATTTGTACTTCTTTAACCCTTCACTCCATTCTCCCAGCCTCCCAACCACTCTCCCCTCTGTCTGTCACTAAATTGTCCACTATATTTGTGAGTCTGTTTTTGATTAGTTTGTTTCTTTTGTTCCTTAGATACTGCATGTAAGTGAAATCATATGGTATCTCTCTTTCTCTGACATTTCACTCAGCATAATAACCTCTAGATCCATCCATGTCATTGCAAATGATAAGATTTCACTTTTTTTAAATGGCTAAGTAATATTCCATTGTATATATGAACCATAATTTATTTAATCATCTGTTGATGGGCATTTAGGTTGCTTCTATATCTTGGCTATTGTTAATTGTGCTGCCATGAATATTGGAGTGCAATGATTGTTTTGGTTTTCTTTGGATAAATACCCAGAAGTGCAATTGCTGGGCCAAAAGGTATAGCTTTTTTTTTTTTTTTTTTTGAGGAACCTCCATACTGTTTTCCATAGCGGCTGTGCCTGATAATTTTTTATTGGATGCTATACATTGTGAATTTTATCTTGTTTGGTTGCTGGATATTTTTGTATTTGTATAATAAATATTCTTGAACTTTGTTTTAGTTTGGTTCACTTTAGTTACTTGGAACAATTTGAGTCTTTCAGGTCTTGCTGTTAAGATTTATTAGCTGTGACTATGGTAGTGCTCCAATTATTTCCTGTTGCAGAGCCAAGACCTTTCAGAATCTCACCCCAGTGCCCCTATGAGGTTTATGAGATTTTCCAGCCTGACTGAGAGGAACAGGCCCTATGTGAATCCTGGGCATCTTCTCCTCTAATCCTTTGAGTTAATTTCCCCTCTCTGGTACTCTTTCCTAACTCTAGCCATCTATTGTGCCCAACCTCTCAGCTCCACATTCTTAACTCAGAGTTCACCAGATTTTGCCATGGTTTTGCCTCCTTGTGTTTACTCTGGAAACTCTCTCAGGTTAATAATTCGGGCAGTTGTTAGGCTTATCTCATTTGTTTTCCATCTTTCAAGGATCACTCTCTTTGCATGATATACTGTGTCTTGCAAACCATTGTTTCATATATTTCATCCATCTTGGGAACTTGTTTTAGAAAGGAAAGTAAATTCAGTCCTTATTACTTTGTCGTGGCTAGATTTGAGGGCTAATGTACTTTTCATCTCCTTACCTGTCCTCAATTTACATATCACAAATTCTTTTAAATGCAGCATGAAGCAGAATTATCTCCTCTGAACCTGCTTGTCCTCATTTTATTTTGCGCACATTAATTATTTTTACCCTAAGAGTGCTTTCCCGATCTAAAATTATTTAATTAAATAGAGTAGGACATAATTAGTCTTTCATGACATCTGATTTTGAAGGTCTGATTCAGAGTATCTCTCATGTGGGAATGAAAGTAAAGGAAGGAAGTATATTATAATATCTTTTACATTTAAAATCTAAACAGTTTAGAAGTGAAGCCAGTATTTCAACAGAATGCTTACCAGTATTTCATGTTTCAGCTACAGAGATGTCTGGTGGAAACATTTTTTTGATGAGTTTGCTTGGCCTTTACTCAAACTGAACATTTATCCTGCATTTGCCTTGGTTGTAGTTGTATTTGTACATTGTGCATTAAATTATTAATTAGATTCATATTTAGAAAATGTGCTTAGCACATTTTTGTAACTTAGCAGCCAGAATAATCTTAGGAGTTATTTTTTAAATATATTATTCTTGATCTATTTGTATAGATTCCTTTCTTTTTTCTACTTTAGGACTTGAATCAGAAAATCTATTGTTTCTGATGTAAGGTTTTTAACATAAATGCATTAAGATCTTTTAATTTGTTCTGTTTGAAGAGAAAGATTATGTTCTAAAGATGCAATCCTACTCTGATCTTTTTCACTAGAAAAAGGTAGGAGTAGAATTTTTCTTTTCTGTAGGTTTATAAGAGACAGTGACTGATAAAGGCTGATAGTTTGGTTGCCTTTATTTCTCTAGAAGTAACTCTTAGGGTAAATACAAGTCAGCCCTATCTTTTGTCTTCGTAGTCTGTTACAGTGAGGTGATAACTGATTTTCATAACGTAGCAAACCACTAAAATAGCAAAACTAGTATTATAACTAATAAGCCAACAGAGGAGATGACCTTGAAGCGCTGCAGGATTTAAAACTGAATCATCAGGAAGATTAAATTTTAAATAATTTCAGTGAAGGAGAGCAGGGTAATAATATAGAAAGGGTACTGGAATGAATCAAAAGACTTAGGTTGCATTATTATTAGCATACACACTAAATACTATGTGACTCTGAGCAAGTCTTGTAATTTTGAACTTTAATATCCTCATCTGTCATAACTAAACAAACTAATATTTACTGGGTGATTCTACTGTCCTGGGTACATTGCTAGTCAGCCTACTTATACTTTATTTATTTAATCCTAATATTAAGTTTATAAAGTAAAGATTAACTTACTCAAAAAGTTAATCTTTCTGGGCTTTACTTTTCTCATCTTTTATTTAAAAAATGAGGAAACTAAGCTTCCAAAATGTTAAGTAATATTCAGCATTTTGAGCATATGTATTAAAGGACGATTTGATTCTAAGTCTTTATTACTCTAAAGCCATAAAGTTCCTTTTATTTCTTCGGTTTTATATAAAACACTTTAATGTTTTTAAACCATAAACTATGGCATATGCTAAAATTGTAAATTTCCAAAATGCCTGAGGTCTGGCGCTCTCATTTTTGTTTCTGTCAGTTTTCCTACTGCAATGTATTTTGATTATTAAAATCTTATCTATTTGTCAGTGCCTGGTTCACCGGTGACTGACCTTAATCTACGGTGGTGTCTTCTTCTTCCTCTGAGATCTTAAAGCATTTATCACTCACTTGTTATATATGTATTTGAGCTACATTTAGTCATTTTACATTTGAATTTGGGATAACTCTTGAATTGTTGAAATTTCTACATATTCATGTTTTACTGCTACACTTAAATCAAGCTTCTTGAGGGAGCTTCTCTGCTATCATGTAGCACAGCATTGCACACATAATACCAATAACTTAATAAATAATTGTGTGAATGAATTATGTCAACTAGACTATTTTCATTATCATTCTCCATTATTCACATTTCATGTGTAAATTTACATACGATGTCTTAAAATTTTAAATTCTGTGACTTTACACAGTCAGTGCAGTTAAGCTTTTTAGAGACATGTTTTTAAAAATTTTGAAAAGAGTTCAATCAAAATCAAATGAGTTAGTTGATTGAAGTTAGCATGTAGACTTATTTTATATATTTGACAGGGAGGCCATTTACTTTCCCCGCTCCCTCAGCTTTTTAAGAGTTCCAGAAGCTGGTGCTCTTTCCCTCTTCTCCCCGCCATCCCCGACAATCAAAGAAATCAATAGAACATTTGAGTAATATTGAGGAGATCTGGGTGGTTACAACCACTAGTACTAATACTAGTAGTATTACTGCTATTACTTACTCAAAAGTCAGTTAATCTTTCTGGGCTTTACTTTTCTCATCCTTAAAAAACTGTGTTGGATTTATGTGATCTTTAAAGACATAGGCCCCTGAATTTATAACACCTACAGGTTTGAGGTAAATTAGGTTTCAGAAATGTAAAGTATCATTTGATTCTTGCCCTTCAAAATATTAGTAGTTTTATGTTAATTGGTTTTGTTTAAACTGTTTGTGTCTCATGTTTTATGGTTAATTTTCTTTTGTAATTTATCAGTACTCCCTCACGTATTGCTAAAGGAGTTGTCGACCACACCAAAATGAGTCTACATGGTGCTAGTGGAGGACATGAGAGATCAAGAGATAGACGAAGGTCAAGTGACAGATCACGAGATTCATCTCATGAAAGAACAGAATCACAACTCACTCCTTGTATTAGAAATGTCACTTCTCCAACAAGACAGCACCATGTTGGTAGGTAAATCAACTAACTTTCCCAACAATTTTTTAAAGCATGCATTACCTTTTTAAAGTAGTAATGACAATGGATTGTGCTTAATACTTCAGAATATACTTAACTTTTTACTTTTATTCAGTTGCTGTTAGGTCCCGGAGGGCCCTATCCCTTACCCCCATAGCGTGGGAACCAGACTCTCCTCCCTTACCTTTTGTGTGGGAACCGGACCTTGCAATGTCTGGGTTGGCAACACTACATGCTCACCTCCCGTTTCACCAGACTTTCCTCCCTTCCTCAATTTACCCACTCAAAATATTTCCACTGAAAAAGCCCACCTCAAGCCCCGTATAAATTTTAGGTCCTCTCACATTTGGGGCTGATGCCATCTTTGGCTCAGCCCGACTGTCACTCTGCTACAATAAACCTTGCTTAATCCCTTCGACCTTGTGTGTTCCTCCTTTCGTGAACCTAACAGTTGCTCCTGTTTTAGCTTAGCTTGGTTCTTGCTGTGAAAAAAACAGCTTATTATATGAAACTTAAAAATGAATTATTTTTAAGACTCTTAAAAAGTCTTATAAAAGAATTAGTTTGAAAAGCCTTTATAATTGTGACATGTAGATATACAAATTTTTTCAAGTTGATTTTTATCATATGAGATATAACAGTGGTTTAAAGTAGTTTAAATGATTGTAATAAATACTATCAATAAATTTACTGTAAATATCAATAATATCTATAATAAATTTACTATCAATAAAAGAAAATTGATAGGAATCCTTGGTTAATCATCCTGAAAGAAAAGGAAGTGAATACTAGAATAGCCATCAGGGAGTAATTTATTTTGATTTTTGACAGTATTTCTAATAATAAAAATAGAAGATGAAAGGGTAGGTATGAAGTGTTTTGCTTCTTGGCAACTTGCTCACGTCTTTTTCTTCCTACACATTACTATAAATGAACACTATTATATTACCCCAGGTAAATACATTGTATGACTGTAAAGCATTAGTCTGAGGCAAAGGATTATATAAGCAATGTGAACTTGCTGATTTTCATTTTCCACTGGGGAAAGGGCTAAATATTTTAAATACCTTGACATACTATACTGTATGAGGTAGTTTCTGATTGTTATAAATCAAAGTCATTTATATTAAGGTCTAAATATATATAGAAATTGTCAATATCTAAGTAGGTCCTTAAAGTCAGACTGCTACTGATAAGCCAAAAATCAACAAAAGTGTAAATAAAAGATTATAGTTTGTTCAGTATATGGGAAGATAATAGGAGGATATAATAAATTATTACTTTAGTAAATTTTGCTACCAGCATTGTGGAAACAGGCAATAAAAGAGAGGTGTCAGAGTATCTCTGGAGATACTGCAAATCTAATTATATAATCAGTAAAGCTGTACAGAGTGTTCTAAGTAGCCTGAGTCATGGAGGAATTTGGCAAAAGCTGATGAAACTGATGAGGTAGAGGTACATTTTTAGGTCACCTTTAAAATTTAGTGATCTAGCCCCTAAAGGAAACTTAATCACAAAATCTTACTTTTAATTTCCCTTTTGTAGAATATTGGAACATCTAAAAAAAGTTCTGAATTTTAATAGTATTTCCTACCTATTAAAATTAGAGATGATAATTACGTGATCCTCTAAAATTTGTAGCAGTGCTCTTTATTCAATGAAAGTGAGAAAGAAAAGAAAGTAATATATCATCAGCTATTAAAGCCACTTTGGTAGACGTTAAAAGTCATTCGAAAAAATAAATACTTCTGTCCTTAGTGAATTCTTTTATTTAGGACCTTCCTTATGTGAGTTAAATTGCTGGTTTTGAAATGCCCTTATTAACACAGATTCTAAAATTTTTACTTTGTGTTCTCAGAATAGCATACTTTTAGCATTTAGGAGAGTTTAAATTGGTATTCTTATTAATCTTTTACTAACTTTCAATACTTACTTATTCGACTTGTGATTCTGTTCCTTGGGTTTCTATACATTTTTAAATAGAGTAATAACATAAAATTTACTTTAATTTTGGTCTTAGTCTTGGCCAACATTAGTAAGCCATACATCTTTTTAAAAGCCTACAAAGGTTAAATATTTTGGAAAACATTTTGATGCTTTTAGGTTTTATTCCTGGGAAATAAATGAATATTTATGGTGTTCTGTGAAAATGTTGAGATAAAAAAGCAGGAATGCTATGATTTAAAACAACTTTTCTATATCAAAATTTTAAAAAAGCTATATATGGACCTTGAATTTTTTTAAAAGAAAATTAGCATAACTTTGTTTGCTAACATCTTTATTTCAGAACGAGAAAAAGATCACAGTTCCTCTCGTCCAAGCAGTCCTCGTCCTCAAAAAGCATCTCCAAATGGTTCCAGTAGCAGTGCTGGGAACAGCAGCAGAAACAGTAGTCAGTCAAGTTCAGAGGGTAACTGTAAGATGTCTGGGGAGATGGTGTTTGTATATGAAAATGTAAAAGAAGGAGCTCGGAATGTACGAACGTCAGAACGAGTGACGCTAATAGTGGATAACACTAGATTCGTTGTAGACCCATCCATTTTTACTGCACAGCCAAATACAATGTTGGGCAGGTTTGTATTATTGCAGTTCTTTGTATTATTACTTATAAAGCACTTTCACATTATTTTTCGTTAAAGTTTTTAAATTTTTTTTGTAACAGTAATTCTCATTGGAATGTAGTTTTCCTATTTTACAGACGAAAGAACTGAGCTTTTGAACGTTAAGTAACTTGTTCAAGTTTATACAGCTAGAAAGTGGTAGAGTCAGATCTTGAAATTGATTTTATTTCTAAGGATCTTTGCTTTACCAGTAGTAATAGTAAATATATTAGTTAATGAAGACAGAATACTAAAAGATCTCTACAGGCCAAAACCACAGCCTGTAGATTGCATCTAAATAGGTGAATTTAACAGTGATAATGTTTCCTTTACTTGGGGCTATCAAATATAGCAGGTATCAGTCTTGTTTAAAGGAAAAAAAAAAAACCCGACACATACAGCAGAAATCAGTCATTAAATACAGCAAGTGCCAGTCTTGTTTAAAAGAAAGGACCCAACAGTTCGGTTAGCTGAAAAGTCAATGTGAGTTGTCAGTTTGATATAGATACTTGAAAAAGGGAATGTGATTAACAAGTAGTTAGTAGAATGGAGAGATTAATAGTTATCTTCCAGTCTGTGCTCATCTAGAGTAACAGATTAATGTTAAGTTTGTAGTTGGGAGCTGCAGTCTAAGAATGATATAGACAATATAGATTGATTTTTCAGTGTGTTGAAAACTAGGATCAAATACCTTTTAATTATAAAATTAGTATCTTTCTGTTCACTTGAATATAAAATGAAGGAGCATATATGTATGAAGTAGAAGTTTCCATAAGGTAAAAAAATTTTTTTAGGTTACATATGAGTATTTGGGATGCCTCTGTGTGTGTGTGTCTCTGAATACAAAAATAAATGCTAGTATATGATACTATACATTTTGAGTATATACATATATATATATATATATAATTGATTTTGCATCTGTGAGGGAAAAAATACGTGAACTATAGGCTTTTATGTATTTTTAGTAGCATAGGGGAAGACTATTGATGGAAGCTATTAGGAGGATGACTTGACACTGTAATACTTTATTTTTTACCTAAACTTGAAGGAAACACAGTTAAAAAGTAGATATTTGATATTTTGCTCCAGCTGTTAGGCTGCATTTTCCAAAAAAACTCAAAAAACAAAAAAAATGGATTGATCTGAAAAGTATTGCACTCTCCTTTTGTAAAAAGTTTAAGTATTTGAGAAAATTGCATGACATTTGTGATTCCTGAAAGACTGTATTTTTTATATCAATGAAGGCTTCCTTCTATGTCATTTGGCTAAAGCATATTTTTGGGGATGTAAATTATTCATGAGAACTGTAAAAAGCAGTTGGCATTCTTTAAGAAACAAATAAAAAAGCTTTGTTCTTTAGAGATTTCTTTGTTATAACAAAGGAGAAACCATTTAAATTGGGAAATTATTGAGTAGAATTCTTAGATCAGCCATGTTTACTTTAGGAATGGTGGTATAGGATTCAGAGGTTCTACTTTTTTTTTTTTCATGTAGTTAAGTGCAATTTTAAGGACTGTCATTTTTTCAGCAATTATATCCTCCTAATTTTTTTTTGTTAGAATACCCTGTCTTATGAAAAGACGTGATAAGCAAATGGTACATAATACCCTAACTTATGAAAATCAAATAGTGGCAACCCTGTGGCAGCCTCCCAAATTTGTTCTGAAATTTTGTGGTCAGTGCAATGCCCATATCTGGGAATCTCTGGACTAGATGTTTTTGGAGGAGGTTCTACTTCCTTTAATCACAATTTAAAAATTTTCTTGGGAGTAATGTATTAAACTTTTCGTTTTGAAGGACATATTTTGCAAATTGCCTCTTTCCTAAATGGTTACTGTTCAGGGGTCAACAATATGACCTGAAAAAATGTCTATTTGTATTTTTTTAATGTAAAAATTAATATTAAGAGATCTTTACTTATTTATTTAAACTTTTCATTTTCTTCTTCACTCCTCTCTGCCCCAGCATTTGTTAGCTTGTTTTTCAGTTCTGGAAAGCAGGTGTAAGAATTTTGAGCAAGATTTCCTGTATTTGTGGATTGTGAAAAGTGAAACAACTAACGTGCTTATTATACTGTCTTACTTTTTCCTACTTTAGATTACTGTATTGCTGCATTATAGCATTAACTTTGAAATGAAGAAGAAAGTTTTAAGGAAAAGGCACAAATAATATAGTTTGACTTTTCCTTTTTTTAAAAATTCCTGGTAAGATTGGTATAAGTCACCTTTTCCCCTAGATTGATTGATTTTTTTTTCTTGAGAAGATGGGGCTGGAAAGTTCTTTAGCTTCTGAATTTTATCAGTTGATTTTGTTTGTTTAAAGGGAATCTATACTACTGTTCCCTCCCATCAAAAAGAGAATATTTTAAATATTCCTTTGTTACATTTACCAGAATAAGTTTCTGATAAAAATTCTTGAACTAATTTAATGATATAATTTAATGCTTAAATTATAATTCCTTTTTAGTTTTGTACAAGAAATCAATTTTCCCTTTTGAAGAAAGTATCCTATTGATATATTTCTTAATTATTTGCTCTTATAGGATGTTTGGATCTGGCAGAGAACATAACTTTACACGTCCCAATGAGAAGGGAGAGTATGAGGTGGCAGAGGGGATTGGCTCCACTGTATTTCGAGCTATCCTGGTAAGTCCTTGTTTCTTATGTGTTTTGCCTTAATTATATGATCTCTTCTTGGTAGATACTTGAATTGAAATCAGAGTTCTATGTGGGTATCTTTATGGAGATATGCAATATATTGTTGTTTTTTTAAATACCGTTTAATTCATTTTTATTTTGGTATATAAAGATAATATGATATAAATGAATGAATTTTATGACCTTTGAGAGGTTAGGATAAGGGATGATTCATCTCCTAGGTCTGCATAGGCAGTTCTTTCAAGGGTTTGATGTTAGCATGTAAAAAATCATGTTATTCCTCCCTTAATTCTCTTAAATAAGTTGATCGTTTTTTGCTACTTGAGAATGAATGCGGCTACTTGAATTCTAATATTTTATTGCACATAACCAGCAATGCGAACATTTATGAACATTTAAAAGTCATCTCTAAAATGTAATTTTTCGCATCTTTGTTTTAAATATTTTTATTTCGAAGTGTTAACCCTTTATTTTGAGGAATATTTGAATTAGTATTACAGGGTCTCTACTCGTAATTTCAAAACAGTGTTAAAGATTTGATTATAATGTGTGACAGTTTATGTCACAATCTGAAAATAGATTTCCTCAAATAGTTTTGGGGGAAGAGGAGTGAGAGGATCCTGAGGTACAAGACAGGAAAAGTATAGTTGACTCTTGAAAAACACAGGTTTGAACTGTGTGGGTTCACTTACATGCAGATTTTTTCAACAAGAAGCTTGAAGCAGATTTTAATTTTTTAGGAAGTACTTCTTTCAGCTGCCCATACTTCCATTTAACTCCCCACCTTAAGTTGACAAGCAAGAAAAATTTTTGTAACTTAGCTATGGAGTAACTTATTTGTAATTCTGGGGCCAGCCCTTAACAATGTTTTAAATAGATTTTTGAAATAATTACTGTCGATTGACTATAGTAATATGAGAAACACCAAAGGGTACTATTTGGAAGAAGAATATCTAACTGTGTCTTCTATTTTACATATTTTAGTACTTGATATGGCTTTGAAGTTCTTTTCTAAAAACCATAAGTTTGCTCATTTCTCTAGGTAATATTTAAGGTAACTTAAAATGTATTATTCAACTTCCTTACATTTTAAAAAAATTTTAAAAATTTATGATAGTCATATAGAAAAGTAACTTGTGGAGGAAAGCACATATGAATTAACATGATATAGTAGAAGAGATGCATAAATAATCAGGAGACTTAGGTTCTTATTTTCCTCTGCTATTAAATAATTCGGTGATTGGGGGAAGTCAGTGAACCTATTTGGGCCTACATTTTTCTTATTGGTAAAATGAAAAAGTGGTTAGGTGAACTGAGGTCCCACCTAACTTTAAAATACTCCAATTCAGAAATCTTAGAGCTCACTGTTTTTGAAAATGCTACCAGCCCAACCTTAATAATAAGTTTTGGCTACCTCATACTCCAAATATTTTATGCATTCTTTGCCTTTTTTTTTTTAGGATTACTATAAAACAGGGATAATCCGTTGTCCTGATGGCATATCTATTCCTGAACTGAGAGAAGCATGTGACTATCTCTGTATCTCTTTTGAATATAGTACTATTAAATGTAGAGATCTCAGTAAGTATGATGTTTTGTGGGTGAGTAGTTCATAGAGTTAGAAAATATTGGAATGAAAAGCCTGAAATAATGCCGTTTACCTCAACTTCAAATATTTGTTTAATTGAATTGTAAAGCATTCTAGTACAATGAAGATTACTTATAGAAGTTTACAGTGATATTTATCAGCTCCTCATGCAATTTTCCAAAAACTTTATTTCAACTTTAATAATTTATTTTTTTTGATAGACTCTCCCAGATTTCCTCATCAACTGTTTTCTCTGCCTTGTTGCTAGTCTTTTATTTCCTAGCTTGAGAGCCCTGGCTTTGGGAAAGTTTGGTGTTTGGCTTCATTTCCCAGATCATATTAACTCAAATTTATAATTTTTTTGTACTTAAGATGTAAGATAATACCCAAAGCCACTATGGAAGATACAAATAATTCTCAAAAACATTATTTGTCATTAAAGATCTTAGATTGAATACCTAGCCAAAGGGTTAAGACTTCATTCAAGACCTTCAAACATAGTCTCAGAGCAAAGTCTGGAACTTGGAAAGCCTAAATCTTTGATATTTCCCTCTCATTACCTCCTCAGCACCCCACCGTCTCACCATTATGCCATGCCTAAGATAAAAAGATGGGATTACATACAGAAAAGTCAGAATAGTTTATGAGAATTATCAAGTGTTGACTTGGATGGATATTAAGTGGTTGAAGAAGTTCAGAAGAAGGAGAGGCAATTGTCAGCTAGAGGGTTTGGGGAACAGTTCAGAGAAGACGGGTAGTAAAGAAGGAATAGGAATGATTTAAAAAGAGTAGAGAGGTCATTCTAAGAGCTGGGAATTTTGGAGTAAAGATGCAAAAGGTATACTTTGTAAATAACCTAGTTGGAACAGAGACTTCATATCAGGGCCAGAAGGAGATGGGAATAAATAGATGGGCCAGATTATGGAAGGTCTTTAATCCAAATTAATGTTCTTACATTTTATTTTATGTACACTGGGAAGCCATTTTTAAAGTTTTCCTATATATAGTTATAGCCTTATGTTAACCCCAGACATATGGTTATCTTTATTACCTAAACTTAACACTAACTTGATAGAGTGGTATCATACCTTTTCAAAGATTGATGTGTTGGAAACTGTGAATGGGAACTTTTTAAAGTCTCCATAAAAATATCAGTAGATGGGACAAAGCGGTGGATGGTCCACCTCTGAGTCCATTTCTCTGTAAATGATATTTAAAATTTTAAAGTTAAATAATTGGACAGCTGGAGCATACAATTATAAACTTGAACAAAATTGTTTTTTTCACATCTTAAAAAAAATGTTTTTAGTTGAAATTATGAGCATTCATTATTTTAATTATAGATTCTGGATTTTAAGTTTAGTGTTTTTTCTATTCATGGGACCATTTTAATTTAACTTCATATAATTAGGTATTGAATTTTGGTGACTGTCAGATTAAAAAAACACTAGAATTTCTTACAGATGATATAGATTTTAGTTCTGTAATCCTTTGGACATAGTTTGCCTTGTCATCATTGTTAAGTTTTGTTTATTTGTTATGGAATTAAAGATGAGCATTTTTATGTAAAATATATGTAATATGGTTTTCCATATGAAATAGACTTTTAACTTTTATATTATATAATACTCATAATTGTTTCTAGATTACTTATATGTTACTAAAAATTTAGAGATTCTCATAGACTTTTATTAAAACAAAACATAGAATTTGAAGAGACAGAAATAGTCTTATAAAGATATAAAAAGATACTGTAGGTGTAGACTGGAGTCCAAAAATGAATTTTTTTCTGCAAATAAGTGCCTTTACTGAAGATTGGAATGGCACTTTACACTAAAATGTCTAAGTTTGTCTCTTAACTTAAAAAGAAATCATGTAAGTACTAAATGTTTATTGAATACAGAGTTCTGGGTTTCTTGGGCAAGTTACTTAAAACCTATTCTCAGTTTCCTCATCTTTAAAATGGAGACAGTAATACTTACCTCACAGGGTTGTTGTGAAGATTAAATCAATAGTGCTTGACACATAATGTTAAATAAAGGTTTGCTAAAAAATAAGGTAGCAAAATTAGGAAGTAAAGGTATATTAAAAGAAGAATATTAATGGGTCATATTATACATGCTATTTTATATTTCCACATGGAAATATATTACGAATAACTATGTTAGTAAATATTTTTAATCATAGCTTGTTTAATAGTTACATAGTAATTGGTCATTTTCTGCATTTTTGTTGAGCACTCACTTTATACCAAATATTATGTATATATATAAAAGGCAAAAAATAAAAATAAAAAACAAGGTCCTTGCTCTCATGGTGCTTGTGCTATAGTGGGGAAAAGAGACAAGTAAATTATATTATGGTGTTAGAGGAAGAATAGGTTGCTAAGTGAACATATAGGAACAGTATCTAACTCAGGTATGGGAGCTTGAGAAAGGCTTCTGGAGAAAAAGGAAGAAGTGTGTTCCAAGCAGAAGGAGTGGTATGTTCAGGGGCAAGATTAGTACAGGGAGGGAATGACTTCTGAATCATCTGTCATAGAACTTACATGTAGTGAAGCAAATATATGGTAAGTAGTAGCTCCCCAAATAGGCTATAAATTTCCTCAGTGTACACATTCTCTTCCCTGGTAAGCAGGGTAATCCGGAAGAGATTTTGAGAACCAGGGCTGAACTTGGGAATGAAGGCCTAGGGCTAAAGGAAAGGAAAGTATAATGTCCTTGGGTGAAAGTGGTATGGAAAATATAATTTAAAGTTTAAATAAAGTATCAATTCAGAAGGTCCAGGAAGAAAGGCACCGTCCATGTTGGAGATAGTGGACTGCACACAAAATCTAAAAGACCAATCCTACTGAGAAAGGAAGGTCAGAGGCAGAGCCTGCCTATGGAGTTACTGAAACATAGAGACACTGAAATGACAGATACACTCGTTGTTTTCTATCTCTCTCTCTGTCTCTATCTCTCTATTTCTGTCTTGCTCTGTTTTTCAGTTTGTAACATTAAACCAGTTTGAACTTGAGGACGGGGACTATACTTTTTCAACTTTGTGTCCATAGTGCCTGCCACATAGTAAGGACCCAATAAACATTTATTGAATGAATAAATTATTTTATCCCCTTGTGCATTTTTAGGACTCTTCCACTTATTGTCACTTTCTCTAGTCTTTCCTTCTCAACAATGCTCAGGCTCAAGCATACCCAAATCAGACCTATGTCTATTCTAGACATTCAAAAAAATATTTACGAAATTTGATTTTTTCATTAAGATTCTTTGAAGTTAATTTTTTAGAAGAATGAACATAATTAGTATACTGGCTCATGTTCCAACTGCTCTGTTTATTCAGTTTTCTTTTCTGTCTTATTTTATTTCTGCTACGGTCTTAAGTTTACTCTTTGATATTGTATATTTTTGTTTGTAGAGTATGTTTAAATTTTCTAACTGATAACATATAAGAAAATTATTGAATTTTTTACATTTGTATTTAGCTACCTAACAGAATTGTTTATTAATAATAGGTTTGTTTTTTTTTTTAGTTCTCATATATTCTTGGTAGATAATTGACCTTGTGGTAAATAACACATTTTGATATATTTTTTTTTTTCTTACTGAATTGGCTAGAATATTTTGAACAATGTTCAAAGGGTAAGACGCTGACTATACCAGACATCAGAAATGGTATTTGCAGAGGATTTCAAGTTGGAAGGAATGTGACGTGCTTAGGGAACTGAGAAAATGGAAGT
>NW_011889021.1:1151500-1195480 GCF_000151845.1 Pteropus vampyrus | reverse complement strand
AGACGCTGACTATACCAGACATCAGAAATGGTATTTGCAGAGGATTTCAAGTTGGAAGGAATGTGACGTGCTTAGGGAACTGAGAAAATGGAAGTGTGGATCGAGCGGAGTGATGGAGTTTCCCCGGAGAAATAGGGAGAAAACAGTTTATTACCTGAATAAATAATTAATGATTCTCCACTTTGTTCCAACCACTATTTTAATTTCTGGGGATGCAGTATGAGCAAACCAGGCAACATTTCCTATTCTAATGGAACTTAAACTCTTTTGGAGAAGACAGACAATAAACAATGTAAACAACATATGAACAAATAATATAAGTTAGATAGTGGTAAGTGCTGAGGAGGGGTAAAAGGTAAGGAAGGGACATAGAGCAGTCAAACAAGCCTTCGTTGGAGAGGAAAATTTAAGGAAATTCCAAGCAGAGGTTAACAGTGAGCATTAGTGTTTAAGAAGCTGGCCTGGCATGTTTGGAAGCAGCAAAGAGGCTAGTATCATTGGATTAAAGTAAGAGTGTCATTAGTAAGAGATGAGATCATGAGAGGACCTAGGTCATGTAGGGCCTTTATCTTTGGGCTTCTATTGATTGAGATAGGAAGGCATTGGAGAGTTTTGATCAAAGGAGTGATATGATCTGTAAGGCTGCCTGCCACCTTTTACCATTTTGTAGGAGCACTGTTCATACAGAATTCCATGTAGAGTTGTGCAGTGCTATAGTCCTGATCTGATTTATGCTTTAAACGAATCACTGTTGGCTGTTAGAAATGGACTGGAAGATGAATGAAAGTAGAAGCAAAGAGATAATTAGGAAACTGTTGCCATAATTCAAGAGATGGTGTTGGCTTAAATCAGGGTAGAAGCAGTGAGAAGTGATCAGATTCTGGATATATTAAATGGCGGCGGGGGGGGCGGGGAGAATGCTTTAATTAACTGGAAGTGTAGAGTTGCCATTAATTTAGATGGAGGAGTCTTCGTGGGGAGCAGAAGTTAAGAAGTTTGATTTTGGACGTGTTAAGTTTGAAATACTTGTTAGACATCCAAGTGGAAATGTTGAGTGGGACATTGAGTATACATGTCTAAATTTCAGGAGAGAAATATGGGCTAGATATTTATATGTGGGAGTCATCGTTATATGTGTATAGTACTTAAAGAAAAAATTTTAAAGGACTGTACACAGTGACTTATAACCTCTTTTCACATAACGGCTTTATGGATCAAGTTGAGAATTTGAGACTTTTATTCTAGGCATAGTACCAGCCATGAAAGATTTAAACTAGGAAAAGACACAAGTAGATTTGGCTACTGTTGGCTACTTTTATTCTAGGGATAGTACAAGCCATGAAAGATTTAAGACCCCCAGTGGATGCCTGAGACGGCAGATAGTATCGAACCCCCCACACACACACACACACACACAATTTTCTGTTCATTTCTTCTACCACAAATTTAATGCCTTTTCCATCTCAAGCACTTATCATGCCCCGTGCTTGTAACTTTTGCAGTTTGAGGTGCAACAGCAAAACTAGCATGAATTTTTTTTTTCCTTCATGATTTCAGATAGAAGATTCGTTCTTACTGTAGATCTTAGCAACCTCAGCATATGATTTTTCCCCCCTTAAGTCAAGAATTGTCACCTTTTCATTTAAAGGAAACACTTTATGACTTCTCTTTGGCAGATCTGAATTTCCAGCATCCCTACTCTTGTGCTTTGGAGCCATTACTAAGTAAAATAAGGGTGACTTGGACACAGCATTGAAATATTCTAATAGTCAGCCTGATAACCTAGACAGCTACTGTGACTAATGGGAGGGTAGCATATATAGTGTGAATACACCGGACAAAAGGATGTCCTGGATAGGACTGAGCGACAGCCTGAGATTTCATCACACTGCTTAGAACAGCATACAATTTAGAATGTATGAATTATTTATTTCTGTAATTTTCCATTTAATATTTTTATACCACTATTGACTGTGGGTAACTAAATCTGCAGAAAGCAAAACAGCGGATAAGGGAGGACTACATTTAGCTATCACTGTCAAACAGAGTACCTATATGTGATTTTTTTCATGCGGGTTGGGCTTCTCCAAGCCTGGAGACTGCGTTCAGAGAGGAAGCATGGAGATAGCAAGCATTCCCGAGATCAAGGCAAAACTGCAAGTTATGTACCATCACCTCTTCCATGCTACCCTGGTTACAAGCAAGTCGGTGTCACCAGCCTAGATAAAAAGGGAGGAGAATTAGACTCCACCTCTTGCAAAGAGATATGAAGGTCATATTGCAGAAAAGCATGTGGCACAAGAGATAGTACAGCTATCTTTGGAAATATCTTCCGGAAAAGGAAATGACATAATCCAAGATATATTTAAGAGGTGGACTTGATAGTGCTTGGGGAATGATGGAATTAAGAGATGAAAACAAAATCAAGGCTTTATTCATTTAGTCTACAAATATTTAAGTGTCTGTCAATGTCCAGCACTATTTGGAGATGATTCTGACAACCTGAGTGGATGAGGATGCTATTTACTGATTTGGAAAACACTGCAGAGAGGCAGAGATGATTAAATTCAATTTTGGATATATTGAGTAAGTTTAGATGCCTGTGAGGTGTCATGCAAGTGATTGCCAGAAAGCAGCTGAATATAATGCATCTAGAATACAGAGGGCAGAATTAGTAAATTTGGGAATTGTCAGTATAAGGTGAGAGAAGAAAAGAACTTAAAATTGTCCTGAGAAATAGCAGTATTTAGTGAACAGCTAGAGGAGAATTGGCAAAGGTGACCAGAGGAAAACAGCCAGAGAGGAGAAAGAAAAGGAGGCAAATTGATATCAGAGATTCTAAGAGATAAGAGCATTTTAAGGAAGAGGGAGTGGTCCTTGTGAGAGCTCCAACCAGGTCAGAGATTGGAATCAAAAGATGTTCATTGTCTTTAACAATCTAGCGGTCATTTGGAGAGCAAAGTGAACAGTTTTGAGGAGTCATGAGTGTGGAAGCCAGATTGGAATTGGGTTCAGAAATTAGGGTAAAGAAAATGTGTTGATACATCTAGGACTTTAGCTATAAATGGAATTTTTTTTTAATGGGAAATAGGCAGCCTATAGAGAGACATAGCTAAATAACAATAATATAGATTGTTAATTTAATCAATCATGTATTGTTATAATTATGTATTAATAGTTATTACACAATTAGACAACATATTGTAGTGGGAAAAACACTCTCCCTTGAGAGACTGCAGATTTGAGTTATAATCTTCCCAGTAGTTCCTGAGATATATAGAACCTTAGGTAGGAGATAGGACATTGCCATTGAAAGAGGAGTAAAAGAAAAAACAAGGTCAATGCAGGTGAGTTTGTGGCTGCGTATTTGGGAAATTGAAGTTGTTCACTCTCAGGAAGGTGAAGTGTGATGTGTATCTTTTACTCCTCTCAATTCTAGGGTCAGGTCCGCTATGTAATTCCTGTACCTTGTTGTATTTTGCTTGGACTTTGCCTTCCTTATTCCAAGCCAGTTAACTCTTCTCATCTCACCCCTCTTCCTATACTGAAACATTAATGCTGTTTGGGATTAATTTTCTGAGAAAGAAACATATGGGAAATGGAATATGGGAACTATTTTAGTTCATATGGATAATCTGAAAAATGTCCTTAGTATCTACTTTAAGATATAATTGCGTATACTGATGGAAGACAGCATGATATGGTAAAAAAAAAAAAAAAAAAAAAAAAAGCCCTAGGCCAGGGGTAGAGGTGGGGGGTGGGGGTGGGTTTAGTTCTGATTTTGCAAATTAGTTTTGTAACCTTAAACAGATTACTTCGTGATGTGTAAAATGAAGGGGCTTGTTGTTGGGTGCCTTTATTGGCCCTTTTTGATGTAAAACTCTACAGTTCCATAAGAACTCTTACTAGGAAAAGTTTTACTGACTGAAGGATAACCACTGTATTGTCGATAGGGTCCCAAAGTAGATGTTGAACTAATCCCATGTTTTGTTGCTTCTGTTCTTTTACTTATCAGTCACCCCCCAAAAATCAAGATTTTTTGTGGGTTTCATTTCAGGTGCCCTAATGCATGAGTTATCAAATGATGGTGCTCGTAGACAGTTTGAATTTTATCTGGAAGAAATGATCCTGCCTCTCATGGTAGCTAGTGCCCAGAGCGGGGAACGAGAATGTCACATAGTGGTGCTTACAGACGATGATGTGGTGGATTGGGATGAAGAGTATCCACCACAGATGGGAGAAGAGTATTCACAAAGTAAGTATTGTGGCATGTTTTATCTCTCTTGAATTATTACATATATATATTTTTTTTATAATATTGATCAAAAGACAGTTTTTATTAAGTACATTGAACTCTTAACTATATCAGGAGTCAGTAAATTGTGGCCTGTAGGCCAAGTCCAGCCTATTGCCTGTTTTTATAAATAAAGTTTTATGTATTGTCTATGGCTGCTTTTGCGCTACAGTGGCAGAGTTGAGTAGTTGCAACGGAGACCGCATGGCTAGCAAAGCCCAAAGTATTTACCATCTGGCCCTTTACAGAAAAAGTGTACCCTCCCCTGATATGCACTGAGATGGTTTGCTCTTTGTCGAGTATCTGGATCTTGATGAATATTTTTTCTTTGCATTTGGAAGCATCCTAGAGAAGTAGATCCTGGAGTATAAAAAATAATTTTTTTTTAAGATGAATTTTTATTTGTATGTAAAATGAGAAGCTTCAACTCACTGATTTTGAGGATGACTTTCATTTCTAAGATGTTTTTTTGTAAAGCTCATAATGTGTTCCTGGAGGATACAGTGACCCTTCAGAAAGCTTTGTGGAACTATAGTTAGGTATTTCTGACCAAAACAGTGTATCTTGAGCAGCAATGACTAACTTTTTTCTTACTGTACTTCCAAACTTTTTATTAGTCTTTTTGTTTTTTTAGAGAATTTATATTATAGTTTTTCTTGATGAACTCAATATAGTATTTTTGAACAGTTTCATAGATTGAGAAGATAGAGTTAAAAGAATGATTAGAGGAACTAGGTAAAATAGCCCAGCATCTTGTACTGTGCTGCAGCCTGTGTTGACTTGGTAAGGATTAGGGGTTAAGTAAAAAGTTCAAGAATATAGGAAGTACCAAAATCCTTTAATCATTTTTTTCATTTTACTTACCCTTTTCTAAAAACAAAACAAAGCAGACTCCAAGTGGTATTCTTTTTGACTTCTAGAGAAGATTTTCAAAGATTATTTTAATATGAATTATGGTAACACTTTTCAGAATTTACACTGAAACATTTCCTTTGCATGATGTATTTAAATGAGTGTTGTGATTCTTTTGTGGACAGTTGTAGTAATAGACATTTCTGTTGCTATTTCCTCATTCCTCGGCTCTTTGCTGACAGTGGTTTTCTATAATAATATGTGGAACGAAAAGTTGAACAAAACATAGGGAAAATGAAAGGTTACCTGAAATTAAGAGAAACATATTACATTATTTTCTGTTAAGAAAGAGGAATGAACAAACTTTTATAATTTGTATTTTAGTTTTCAAAAAGTTGGACTCGAAGAGAGTAGAGGTAACCATAGAACACAGGGATTTCAATATAGTGATACAGGAAATATAATGCACCTGGCTTTTCCTTTTCAGTTGTTGAGCTTTCCATTTCAGTGTTTTCTGGTTTGTTTTCTCAATTTTTATCTTAAGCTCTGAAGCTTAAAAGGACTGAAAACGTTTTTACTTAATTTGTCTAAACATGTTTCATTTTTTGCCAAGATGTTCCAACCTAAAGAAGAAAGATTCATTTAAGGAAACAGAGATAGCCTCTTCAGCCTGATTTTCCTAAATATGACATTATGACACCATCTATTCTAAGATGTCAAAAAACGTTTATCTTAAAATAATCTTAAAGACGTAGTTAATCATCACAGATTTACCCCATGAGTAGCATCTATATACGTATTTTCCTTTTATTGGCTTTTAAACCAGCATGTTTGGTTTGCAAGTGTGTTTTTCTTTTTTTGAAAAAACCTTTGCAGTTCACCTTTTAAGGGAGATAACTCCACCTGAAAGAGAGAAGGCGAGGAAGGTCCATCAGTCTAACTCCCTGAAGTTCCCAGCACATTTCGAAGACTCAACATGTTGTCAGTGGAATGTCTGTCCTTTGCAAAGCCAGTTTGCTCTAAACAGACTAACCTAGGCAGAACATGCTCGAATCTGCCATTTTTAACATCAGTATTAAATGGGGCTGTTCGCCTGAATGGAAAACAGTTTGTGGGGAGGGTCTTTGCCTTTTTGGGGAGTTATTAATAGTTGCTCAATCCATGAAATGTAAGATGTATCCATTTTGTACTCTCTGACAAGGCATTTTTTTCCCCTCTGCAGACGAGGCCTTGTAGGCATCATATAGCAAAGTCCTTTACTTTGCCTGCTTGATAATGATGTGATCCGGATATTTTTCTCTGTTTCTCTTATTTGAAGAAATTGGGGCAGATCCTATTCCAATAAGTTTGTATACGATATATCTTTCAGAAGGAGATTTTTCCTATGGATTGGGTTACATGGTTGGTTATTAAAGCTTTCTTGTTTCAACTTAAGTAGACATTTGCTTATACATTAACTGTACTGAATTGTCCTGTCATGTTGGCTAGTCATCCTTTGGCATCACTGCATCCACTCTTTGGGCTTTTAGGGTTGTCAGGCCCCTTTGATGATCAAGATAAATATTTCATATCTAAGTACTTTGATTTTAATAAGAAAATGTTTTTCTCTTTTTGTTTCTAGTTATTTATAGCACAAAATTATATAGATTTTTCAAGTACATTGAAAACAGAGATGTGGCCAAATCAGTTTTGAAGGAGAGGGGTCTTAAGAAGATTAGACTGGGAATAGAAGGTAAGACGTTTTCATTATTTTCCATTAATTTTCTTTTGAAAAAACAAGGTTAAAAAATTGGAATACAGTTTGGATATAGTTTAGAATATAGTTTGCTTTGAGGAAAACTCAAATGATTATTGAATGATCATGTAATAGACCTATAGATAACAAAAATCAGCTTCCTCTTAGAAGATAGAAAGCCATTAGAAAATTTTATTCCATAAGATTCCCTAGCAATATTAAGACATGCATATTTATCTTTTCTTCTTTAGCTCATCTTAGTGCATTTTCTGAGTCCATACATTTTTCGATTGCTTTTTACTTTATGATTTAAATGAATTTTTCCAGATGCCTTGTCCGATGCTTCTTTTATTTTAAAGTGCGCTTAGTGAGAATAAAATATTTTTCTTGGCATAATATGGCATAGTGTAAAGAATAACGATTACGGAGCCAGACTGCTTGTGTTCAGATCTTATGACTTAATAGCTGTATGACCTTGGCCAAAGCACTAACCTTCTCTGTACCTCAGTTTCCTCACCTAAAATGAGAACATTAATGAATACTTTATAGGATTACTGTAAGGACAGAATGAGTTGACACGTGAAAAACACTTAAAACAGGGCCTGGCATGTAGTAATTCCTCAGTATTTGTTTGCGGTAGCGATAATGAAGATAATGGTGTTGATTAGCGATCCTGTTGAGCTGTGAGGTCATAATACAGCAGGTCCTCAAACAGTGTTTTGTCCTTTCATTACCTTGAAGAGATGCCATAGAAACTTAACTCCTGTTTTTATCAATTAGCTTATGGTAAAATTGGTGTCATTATGTCACTTGCTTAAAGTTGCAGAACCTATCAGAGATGTTAGTGAGGACTTACTGTAATGGTCTGCCGAGATATGGGGAAGAATGACCAGAAACAGGGTTTTTGCAGGAGGAGGAGACTTTGGACTTAAAAAAGTAGTGGAATTGCTGACATTAGTTTTACCAGTGTGTTTCTTCTGTCATTTTGCAGACAGTGGGGTTTAGCTGCTTGGTCTCAAAGCTAGAGAGAAAGCAACTGGAAGCCACTTTAGATTGGGAGAACAGGGACAGCCTCTGTAAGGGGAAGACATCTGAGCTGAAGCCTGATGACAAGTAGGCTGGAACCAGGTTGTAAGAAAGCCTTACATACTGTACTATAGCGTATGGACCTTCTCCTTTAAGCATGAGGAAAGTATTGGTAATTTTTAAGCAAGGATGTAATGTGATTATACTTGTGTTAGAGGGGTGGTTCCGTGTGGAGGACAGATTGGAACATGATGAGATGAGAATTTAAAGACTTTCTAATAGTTGAAGAGGAATCCAGGACCAGGACAAAGAGATGGAGACCTCTCTGATCTGTAGTGCTTCTGTAGGGGTAGTCGACTGGAAGTGTGAGACACAGAAGACATTCTACAGAATGTCTTTAGGTTTTTAGCCCTGTTTGCCCTCTTCATCTCAACCACATACACACTCTACACGTAGCTAAATATACTAGCTACCAATGATGCCTACATACATCCCCTTATGCAGTAATCATTAATTGAGTTCCTACTATGTGAGGCCTTTCTGTTTTTTTCTCATTCTAACTATGGTCACGCTGTGGTCCACGGGCCAAATCCAGCCCGTTGCCTGTTCTTTAAATAAGTTTTATTGAAACATAGACATGCTCATTCATTTACGTATTGTCTGTGGCTGATTTTACTTTATAGTGACATAACTGAGTAGTTGTGGTAGAAGCCATATGGCCCACAAGCCTGAAATACTTACTGTCTGGCCTTTTACATAAGATGTTTGTCAATCTCTGGTCTAAACAAGCAACTTTTGCTAGTAGGAAGGAGGAAAGGGACTTGTAATAATTTTTAAGAAGATTATGTCTGGAGAATTTGCCTTACCTGGTAAATGGCTGAAATTTTTCTAAAATTAGGATTGTCCTTACTAGTTGTTACTATGATCCAAGAAGAGGAAGGTATGATTAGGGAATTGCTTTGGAATTGCTTTGGAATTGCCAATCTGAATGAACTCTTTGGTTGTTGGAAGCAGTAACGTTAAAATGGTATAGCAAGTTAGAATATTGGTTTTGCTGACTGAGGGCAGAAGTACCTAGAACCAGTGAGGTTGGAGAGCTCTATAGCTCTTTATTATTTAACCAGAAAAGGACAGAAAAAAACCCCAGAGCATTGTAAAGACGTGATTTAGATTTAAGGAAAGTAGAAGGCAAATGTAGCAGTAAATTGTAGGCCTTGAGGCCAGATAATTCTGTGAAGGGAAGGGTTCAGAGATACTAAGGATACATAGCTAGAGCCCAAGATGCACTAGATTACATACCATTTTATTTGGGACCCATCTCCTCAGTGCTCTTAAAGAATTTTTGTTTTTCTCCTGGTGGTTGGTATATTGAATAACCGAGAGAGGATGGTGGACAGCTTTGTGAATTTCATCACTAGGATTTCAGTTTCTGGCTGTTGAACTTGATGACCAAGGAGATGGAATATTGGTTTCCTTTCTCTGTTTTAATTTGTTCAGAAGCTACAGCAGAAAAGCTCTCTTGAGGCAAAACTGGGTGATAAGTGTGGGGGACCGTGTGTATAGCCTCACTTTTTAAAACCTTGCTCTCCTCCAGGTTATCCTACCTATAAAGAGAAAGTAAAGAAAAGGCCTGGGGGCCGCCCAGAAGTGATTTACAACTATGTCCAAAGACCCTTTATTCGAATGTCCTGGGAGAAGGAAGAAGGAAAGAGTCGGCATGTAGACTTTCAGTGTGTAAAGAGTAAATCTATCACCAACCTTGCAGCAGCTGCCGCAGACATTCCCCAGGACCAGCTGGTAGTCATGCACCCCACTCCGCAAGTGGATGAGCTGGATATTCTCCCCATCCATCCCCCTTCGGGCAACAATGACCTCGATCCTGATGCACAGAATCCGATGCTGTGATGCTGATGTTCCTCGAAACCATAGCATGCTACTCTTCACAGTGACGTTGCACTCTCCTCATTCTGCACTGCAAGGCCACTCTCTTCATCGTGAGATGCACATAACAATGTTTAGGATATTGCAGTGTAGGCTTTTTTAAAGACCAAAGGTGGCTGAATGGTTTTTTAAATGAGTACAACTCTAGCATCCTGAGGTTCCAGTTATATAAATGTATTTGTTTACCAGTAGGTTTGTGAAATTGGTTCTTTGTATGGGGGACAGTCCTTTTTCACACATCTAGATCTTTTCAGAAGTGGTGGAAATTGGCATCTGGGGTACTTTCAGTCTAGATTAATATCCGTCGCACCCCAGATAAAATGCAGAATATTATATAGTTGCACTTTATAAATGGTGGTCAAACGGAACTGTTCAAGCCATTTTTATAGTTGTGATGCACAGTATAACTTAAATAAGTGCTTCTATCAAAGTATTCCTTCAGTAAAATGTGTATAGTTTACTGCCCATGGTGAGCAAAAAATGAGTATTTATCGTTGGGCTTATTTGAATGATTAGAATGATATTCAGTGCCCATATCTTATCAGTTATCTCCAGTGCCGTTTTCACCCTTTTTTAGAGTGAGTCACATGCAGGGAGTGTGAACATCAGGGGTGGTTTATTATCCGGTCTGCCTTACCCTTAACTTGTTCACAGATATTTATTTACTAATGATTGTTTTTAAGACTTATGGGATAGGAAAATGAAGTGTTTGCTCTTCATTTACTAAATGATTGTAAACTCGCGTTTTTCATCAAAATAAAATTCCATTGTTTTAATGTTTCTGATCCACTGTATAACCTTGGCCATTTTTAGTTTCATTAGAATTCCTGTCTTGTTGGTATCAGTATAACTAGAACAGATTAGTAGCTCAAAGAACTCCAGTTTGGTATATGTGTGATGAGGCACTTAGAGTCCCTACTAATTATAAAATGCTATAAAAGAAGGTTAGATCTGAAAACTTTTAGTTCAGCCAGATATGAAGGGTAAGGTACCTGTACTAGATCATACCCTAATTTTTAGAGTCAGCTAATTTCTGACATTAGTTCGGTGCTTTTTCCATTATACTGTGCTGCTGAGCACATTATACAAATGTTATTTTTTAAAATATTCTGTGGCCCAATTCAAGAAGGAATCAAGTATTTAGGTGCTTTGGGTCTGGGTCACAAAGTTAAAAGCCATACAATTGAGTAGTGGTAGAGAGAGGGTGTAATAGAGAAGCCATTTTGTTATATCTAATCTTGAATTTGTAATTTCAGAGGATTTGAATTTCGTGTTTAAACAATAACGTCTTTGTCCTCACACATTATAACTGCAATTATTAGGAGGTTAACTATTTTAACCATAAAGCAGAGCTGTTAACACAGGGAAATTATGTCAGTCCCATAATTGTTATGAAGGCCAGAAAGGTATGTGATAGGCATGGATCGTCCTTAAAACCAGCTGTAAAAAACTGATGATCCGGCCCTGCAGCACAAACGTTTTCTTCCCCTAATTATTTGAAATGTGAACAGTACTTATAGAATAAGGGAAACATTTATTAAAAATATTTAACTGTCTAATACATTATACTTTAACCCATATTTATAGTAAAGGATTCTTACAAGGAAGAATAAACAGCTTTATGATACAATTAGTATAAGAAATATCCACATGGGGGACTTCTTTGTAGTGTAAAAACACCATACATCTGAAATGACCATTTGCATATAAAAGCTACCAATGATGCTTCTGTGCACAATGATTAAAAAATTCAACACAAACAGAATCCAAAATATACAATTAATGCAAGCTATCAACAGCTAGCCCAATAATCAATGATGAGGAAACACTGGAGCAGGCTTAGTTCCACTTTGTCTGAAGTTACACATAGTAAGATTGACTTGTATCAATGGCTCTGAGATGGCTTTTATGGAGACATAAAAGCTGTTCTCTCCTTACCCAGTAAGCTTCACAGACTGTAAAACTCCACCAGTAATGCACTTTGATGCTGTAACTGTTGCTAAAGCAACTTGTAGTGTTTACAGCGGCCATGGCAAGTCGCTAAAGTCAACAGGGCCACCCAGCCCAGCATCTGCTTCCAAAAGGCTCATTATGACAGCCATTGCTGCTTCATCATTACTGGGACTACTTGAGCCTTGATCGTTGTCTATCATGTCTATGCCTATATGGGGGTTCTCACCTGTTGGAAGAGATAAAGATTGGTCAGAGATAACACTAACGTGTGATTACTGTTAGCAAATCCAAAGCATACTTTTAATAAATTATACTTAACGGAGAGAAAATTGAGAGAGGCTACTTTTGGGGCTGCATTTCCATACACACACACACACACACACACACACACACACACACACACAATTTATACATATATATACACACACACACATATATATTTAATAGGTTTTTCAGAGGGAAGAACCAAGCTTTTAGAAACAAAGTGCTTAAAATTCAATAAAAATTAAAAGCATTCAAGTTGACCTCATTTTAATCTGATATAAGAATGAGTTATAGTAGGAAGGACAAATAGGAAGGTAGAGATTAGGAAAAAAGATCTAGAAAGATAAAGATGGGTAGGATAGGGGAAGCAATCTTCATTACTAAATGACTTTTAATACCCTCTGAAATGCTTATTGATCACCTTTCTAGGCTTTATCTCTGAACCTTCATCAGCTTTTCCTCTGAAGAGATTATGCCAAACATGGAGAAAGCCCATGTCCAGGCAGCTGTAGTTCCCTTCCCTCTTGAGTTCCAGGGATAAACTTGGACCCTCCACCAGAACTTAACCATTAAACTCAACTCTGTTCTTATCAAATATATCTAGAACTAGCTTATTTGGAATGTTCGACTTATTGAAACTGACTTTGTGCCAGATGTGTTACAAGCTCATTGCAATGGAAATGAATAAGTATGCCACTTACCAAGAATAGAAGAACTATCAGAATATGGATAACCTGGGTTCTCCTGAGCCTGCCCTGAGAGTAGGCCACTGGAAGGAATGTCTGGAGTCCCTCCATTTAAAATCTACAAACAAAAATGAAGTTTGCACATCACTATCAGTTTCAATAGTATCAGACGCATCGTCACAAGAAAATGAAGCATGTTGAAAAGAGGAAGGTGGGAGGAAAAAGCTCCAAATGGCTTCAGTTTCCTATTGGATGATTTCAAACAAGAAACTGTTAAGAACGGTCACAGTAAAAAGAACCTCTCCCCCAAACTATTCTTTTCTCTTCATTATCAGCCCACACAGGCAATTTGAAGGCTGAATAAAACCCCTAGAACAGTTACCTTGGCTCATGCTACTCACATGTCTCTTTAAGGCAAAGGGCTAAGCCTCAATGAGCCCAGCTGGGCAATTCTGCTGTAAGGGAGTAAAATTTATAGCAACAGATGTTGCTGAAGAAGTAAGGGCTTGTTAACAAACTATGAAAAGGCACAGCTTTGACGAATCACAAATGAAACAACAAAGCACTAGAAGTAAATCATCACCAGTTATACTACAGGTGCAGTAACCAGCGGTTGAAGTTAAAATGGGCCACGGAGAAGCGTTATCACTCCTCAGTAGCAGAACTCTCATTCTGTCTGCACCGCACCCCGCTCCCCGCTCCCCCGCCCCTGCTTCCTTCCCCTGCTGAGTCTCATTATAGAGAAGACTCTTTGAGAAGTATTCAACTGTAGGTGAGGGAACTGTGTGGTAGCTGCTTGGATTTCAGGAAGGGCAGTGATTTGGAGCCTTGCCAATAGGTGGCATTACATGGTTCTTTACCTCTGCAGTTCAACTTTTTACCCCTTTACACTCTTAAAAATTGAGGACTTCGAAGAACTTTTGTTTATATAGGCTATATCTATCAATATTTACTGTATTTGAAGTTAAAACTAATTTAAAAAATATAATAAACTTATTACACGTTAATATGAATAGCATTTTAATGGAAAAATCCAAAACACATTAGGTGTCGTTTTACATTAAAAAAAATCAGATGTCTGGCTTAATAGAATTTAACAGGATTCTCATATTTGCTTTTCCATTCAGTCTGTTTAGATATGTTTATAGTATATGAAGGAAGTCTGGTCTCCCATAGATAAATAGTTGGAAAAGGGAGGTATATTTTTATAGCTTTTTCAAATAACTTGTATTCTTCTTTGATATTATATCAACACTCAACAAGTGGCAGTTTCTTAAAAGGCTAACTGCAGTGTGGAATCTGAAGCCACATCAAGGAAATTTTTGTACTCTTAACATTCATTGGCATATCTTGGCAATTAGGACAGGTCTTTCACCTTTGCATGATTTTAAAATACACTGGTCATTTGGAAAATATTGGCTTACTGAGTTATTCAGATCTTCCAAATGTGGACATATTTCATTGTACAACATCAAAACATCACCATTAATATTACCTGTATCATCAGAAATATCTTTTAAGTTTTAGAAAGCTATTGAGCTCAAAGTAGCAGATATGTTTCCCCAAAATTCTAATTTTTGTTTGAAAGCTAAAATCACTGGCAACAAATACTCAGTTGATTTTCTTGAAGTCACAGGTTCACTTCATTTTCAAGAAAATGTATGCTAACTACCCAAGTCTGAATAGCCATAGTTTGCGACAGTAAAAATGGTATCCTAGGCGAAAAGCAGTTCGTTTGGGTCATAAACAATCACACGAGTGCTTTTCCATGAGACAACCAGCACAGCGCTTTATGCATACTTCCCGTTTTGTAATGGTATTAAAAAGATTTACTCAAGGATTTTTTTAGAAAAGCAGTTATTTTTACTGCTTCAGTGAAGACATTCTTAAATGAAACTGTCTTAAATTTTTTATTTTCTTTGATTTTGAGTATTTGGTGGTAAGAAATCCAATGACTGCTAGTACAGTTTGGTGCCACTATCCTGATTTTGGCATAAGCACCAGCAGGTTTACCCAATGTTGCTTTTGCACCATCAGTTCACATATCAACACAGTAAGAAAAAACATGTTTTAGCATCATTATGAAAATAGTTTGGACTTTGTACAGGCCTGAAAGAATCTTATCCCTCCTCCTCCAAAAGACCACAGATGTCATTTGGGGAACTGCTGCTTTATCTGAGCCTGCCTCAGTGCTTCTGGATGTCCAGACCCTCCTGCGACCTATCGTGCTCACTCAGTCTCCCCCTTTTAACCCTGACTGAAACAACTGGTAGGTTAAATAGCTCATTTTCGGACCTGCCAAATTTGAAGGTGACTGGGAAGGGCTGCCAGCATTGTGGCTTTGGTGTACCGTATAATGCTGTCATTTGCCATTCCATCTTGTTCAGGCTGCTCTTCTAAGTCCTATCGCTGAGGACTCGTAAGAGGATATTCAGGATTTCTTCTCCCAGACCCATTTTTATAACTCCAAAGACAAGGAAAATTTATTTTTTATAAATGCGTTAAAAATACTTGGGACTTTGTGAGTATACTCTTTGCAGAGTATACTCTCACATCTCTGGCAGCTGTTGGTATGAAAAGAATCACGTCAAGAGACCTGAATTAGTTTGGAACCATACTTATTAAAAAATGTCGGGCTAATCATTTAACACTTGGGAGCCTGGATTTTGTCACCTATAAAGTTGTAAGGATGAGAGAATGTAATATGAAGTTTCCCTGAGTAATATTTAAGCATTATACTGAAGTAATAATCTTGTAAGAAACAGTAGTGTGGGACTCTGGGTAACACCAGGAAGTCAAGTACCTAAAAGTTGAATTGAGAAGTAGAGAAGTGGAGACCAACCTAAGGAGATAATGGATCCAACATGGAACGACCTAGGGCTGTAACAGGAGAACAGAGCTGAGAGCACAGGCTGCAGGCAGAGTTGGAGGGGTATAACTAGCCTGGATTTCATCAATTGACGTTATTTTCTGAGTCGTTAGCAAAGATCAGTCATGTTCACATATATTGTCTCATAACAGGAGATCATGTGCAAAGATGCTGGCTGTCCTAACCTATATTTGCTCCATTATAAAGAAAACCATGGCTTAAAAGTTGTACAGGATCACATGGCTAGCATATGGCAAAGCCAGGCTTCAAACCCAGGTCTCTTTGACCATGTTCTTACTCATTAATTTATTGACTTTGAAACCTTTTGGCGGAGGCTCAAAACCTTACTTCAAACTTTTACAGAAGATTCATATATAAGTAGAAGTAAAGCTGCCCTGGTAGGAGGGGGAGTCCCGACCTTACCTTTCTCACCACCTGGCCCTGTCTCCATCCTACCTGCAGCATCATGGCTTTTGGTAACCTGAGCCTCTGAGCAGCCCAGTTTTGAAAACTCTTGCCTTACTTTTGATATAGTTTGTGCCCTAGGAGTCCCATCTATGTAAATGACTAATCTGTCTCCGTACATGTTTTAGGACATAGGAGAAGGAAGGCTATGTCTAAAGATGCTGGCCCTTGGGTCATCCTAACCTATATTAACATCAGGCACTATAAATAGGTTTATGATTTACAATTACTGTGGGCCTAGACTTGTAAATACTGTGGCAAAGATGAAACAGATGAGTGGTTTCTAAGCCTATTTATAGTGTAGTTTTCTAGCTAGCTCTTCATGAGGGCTGACGACTGATAAACTACTTGTATCTGTGCTGTCACATCATAGGAAACCCAGGCAGCAGATCCTCAAGTAATCTGCAGCTGCAAAAGCATGGCTTGCCTTCTGAAGCATGCAGGTGGTATCACTGTTTCCACTGCTTGCACTAGGCACTAATGATATTTTCTCCCCTGAAAATTCCTGGCGTAGAACTCGCTAATTCTTCTCTCCTAAGAGCTGTTGAACTGTTCCGTCAGTGCAATGGACTGATAACTCCCATTCCTTAGAATTCTCTTTTTGCCTTTCCCCACTCACATGGAGTACCTCCGCTAAGGATGTCGGCAAGCCACGCTAGCTCTACCAGTATGCTTTATACCTACCTAGCCTCACACAGATGCTTTTATTTCAAGGAAGAAAAATGGGTTCAACCTGTTTCAGCAACTACAATTGTAATTATGTACTCTCACCTCCAACATTTCAGAACTTGGGAAAGAGACTCTAGATTAAGAAAAGCCTGAGTCTAAGAGTCATCAGCCTTACCTTTTTGCCTCCTGGGGAAGAGGCATCAGGGGGAGGTGTACTTGTGATGTTCAGTGGGCTGGAGCCACAGCTGGAAGGTGATGACCCTCTTATCCTGTCAGAGAAAAGAGGAGCTAGTTACATTGGCTTTCCCCCCCCCCCCCCAGTGGAATATTTTGTTGAGGGATTAGGGGGCTAGAAGAGGGATTGGTAAACTTATTCTGTAAAGAGCCAGATAGTAACTACTTTGTTACAATTATCTCTGCCATTGTAGCTTGAAAGCAGCCATAGATAATACATAAATGAATGGATGTACCTGTGTTTCAATAAGACTTTATTTACAAAACAGGTGATAAGCTGGATTTACCCCTTAGGCACCTGATCTAGAAGGCAGACTCTGGAGTCAGGCATCTCACTGACGAAGCCCTCGGATTAGGGTCTGGATTTTAGGTTGGAATTTCAGACAAGTGGCCAGTTTTATTTTCTCAGTGAATTCAGATCTCATAGTTGGAGGGAACTTTAGAAGTTCAGTCTCTATCTCTGATACTATGAACTAGAATCCACAGCACATGATTTATCCTCTTTCCTACAAACACTGTTTAGCTAGTAAATACTCTTAGGAAATAGGTATCTGAGTGGCTCAGCCACAACTAGAAAGTAGCTTTGTAATAGTAGTAGCAGTAGTCATTGTCTAGTCCTTGTCTCCTAAGGCTGCAGGCGATAAAAAATGGGTCTGGGCCCTTCTCAGCATATTTTTAGCACAGAAGGTTTACAGAAGGAAAGACAGAACCATAAATGCACATGAACTCTTGTCAGGCTGAAGGGCTTCAGGAAAGGAAGCCGTGGCCTGGCATTGAAGCCAGAGAGAGTATAGTGGCAGCTGAGTGACCGCCAGGCCCTTAGTTCCTGCCTGGATGAACTGACCCCTCCTCCACTGCCAAGCAGTCCTGGCGCTTGACCCATCCTGCTTAGTTCTGTAGGTGTGTGAGAGTGCACGAGCTTTCTCTCCCTGGTTCACAGCTTCTTAGAGGATACGACTACACACCCTGCACTCAGTGCACGCAGATGGCTTCCAATTTCTTACTGAATTGCTGTTGGATGTCGCCCACCTTTCCTCCTGTCTATGAATCCACTCCTTTTCTAGGTTCCTCATCTCAGAATTGCCTTTCCATTGTTTGTTTCGTCTTCACTATCTAGTCCTTAAATTATTGATGTCTCTTTGGGATAGGATCATCACAGTAGGATAAGCCTTATTCCTGGGTCATTAAGCACGCTCACCTTCATCTCTTCCAATTCCAGTCCAACTTCCACTGTGCTTACTAACGCAACATCTGGACTCCTGTGCAGTATCCTACAATGAATGGGGTCTTAAAATTTTCTTCCAGTCTAAACTGCTCAGCATCATTTCTTAGGATTCTTAGCATTCTCCCATCATAGCTCTGTGGCTTCTTTCTATTAAGAAGCTTCTCAGTTAGGTAGCCTGCTTCTTGACTCTGAACATGCCACTCATGCCCACTCCAGTGTGTGCCTGTCTTTTCTAGAAGGAACACCCAATTTCATCACAAACCTCAGCTTAGACCAAGTTCAAACCCTTCCTTGCTTGCTTGCTTCGGCCCACACACTCTCCCTTTTGTCTATTCTAAAGAAAATAGGCTTCTCAAAGATTGTAAGATTCTTGAGGTCTTTTATACTGTTTTTGGATATTCTCAAGCAAAGCACAGGGTACGTAGTGGCGGATAAGAATCTGATTATCACTGCACGTTACCCCACGTTGCCTTCTGAAGTAGACTCAAGCAGCCATATCCACCATTTCTGTATGGCTGGGAAAGATCTGCTACCTACTGGAGTTGAGAGCCCCTCTATTGCCAACTAGAAACAAGGCCAGCCTCTAATTCTCCTGAGAATCCAGTGGCAGCAAGGCACAGTAGTCACTTCTTCTTTTTCCTATGGTCATGCTCCATTAAGTTAGCATTCCCAAGGACCTGGTTACCACCCTCTCCATTCCCCAAATTCAAATGGACTTAGAATAACTACTTCTCTTTCAATGACTGCTCTTAAAGATCTAGATTTAATTAACAACTTGAGCACACATTATATGTCAGTTTCTGTTCTAAGAATTTTCCTGAGTATTCCCACAATCCTAAAGCAATCCTTGGTAGATAGATATTACTTCCCTGTTATGGCTTAAATCAACAGAGACCAAGAAGTTAAGGGAATCTCCTAAGCGTAGCCAAGTAGAGAGCCAGGACTCAAACCCAGGCAAACTGCTTCCCCTTCTCTTTCATACGGAAAAGAAATCCCACCAAAGGGAACTTCTTTTACTAGCTGATCTTCTTGGTCTCTATTACTAGCCCTTACCAGCCTTTTGATTTGGAAGCAGCCGATTTTTTGTTCAGGCCCAGATCACTGGCAGTTACTGCTCTGCTCCTGCAGTCCTGTGATGTTAGTGTTCATCCCTCCTCACTGGGAAGCTCCTTGAGTCATATACAAAGTAATAAAGTTGAGCCTCTCAAAGAGTTCCTTTTGCCTCGGGCCTGTTTGGGTTTAGCTTCATTAAGGCAGGATTTCTCAATCTTGGCACTACTGACATTTTGGACTGCAAAATTTTTTGTCGGGGGCAGGGCAGAGGCTATCCTGTGTACTGTGGGATGTTTAGCAAGCAGCATCTCTAGTCTCTATCCAGGGATGTTTGGCAGCAGCCTCCCACCTAGTTGTAACAACCAAAAATGTCTGTAGACATTATAAAATGTCCAGGGGGCGGGGACAGGCAAAATGCCCTGGGTTGAGAACCACTGGTTTCAGGGAGCAACAGGAGATTTTACTTGCCTGTGGATTTCCATGATTTCCTCAGCAATCATCCGACCTATTTTTCCTGCCCCAGCCCTGGTTCCCCCTGGAATCCCTGGAACAGTGGGGTGGGTCCTCTTCGGGCCACCTACAACAAAGGAATCTGAGAGTGAGAAAAGGAATAACCGAGGAAGAAATGCTATTGCGTGTTAAATTAAAACCAGTTCATCCCATGATCCATTTGAAGTTCAACCTTAGGGTTGTGCGCTGAAGGACATTAGAGCCGTAGCTTGGCAGGAAAAGGCTCGTTTCCTTCCAGGTTCAGAGGCCAAAGCATTTACACGAAGCATCTAATTCATGCACTCGACATACATTGACTGAATACCATTGTGCAGCATAGAGATAAGTCAGCATCCCTGCCCTCAAGGAGCTCACAGTCTAACGGGGAGAGAGACAAGATGAACAACGTCTGGAGCAGAGAGGGATAAGTTTGACAGGTAAGCATGAGGCACCCAACTCATCTAGGGCCAGGTACAGCTTCCTGGAAGAGCTGAACTCAGAGCTGAATCTTGAGAGAGGAGTATAAATTAGCTTGGTGGAGAGATGAGGAGGGGGAAGCATTCCAAGCATAGCGACTGATATATGCAACAGCACTGAGGCAGGACAAAACTTGGGAGACTACTCTGAGAAATTCATCACGAACGATGATGAAGCAGTGATAGACGAAACAGGAGAGGTGGGTACACCAATCGCATCCTGAAGGGCCTTAGATGCTGTACTAACAGATTTGGACAGTATCCACGAGGGATAAGGAGTACCAAAGGACTTCACTCAGAAAAGGCGCTGACATAGATCCGGGCTATTAGAAAGTCCACTGCACAGAGAATGGACTATAGTGGAGGGTGGAGGTGAGGGTTGGGGGGAGAGTGAGACTAGGGTTAGGAAGTTATTTCCAATAATCCAGGCAACAGATGAGGAGGCCGAAGTAGCAACAGTGGTGATGGAGAGGTTTAAAAGACAGAGGGACAGGACTCGGTGTTTAGATACAATGGGAGAGAGGTAGGAGTCAAGGTTTCTGGCTTAACCATCCAGATGGGGGCACGCAGAGAATGTCTGGATGTGCTGAATTTCTTGTGCCTTTTGGACTCCAGGTGGCTCTTTCCAGGAGGCAGTTGGAGAGAGAAATCTGGAGCTCAGGAGAGAGACTGGATGTAGGAGTCATCCATGGAGAGAGGTAGGGACTGAAGCCATGCAAGCACAGGTGGTCCCAAAGAAGGACGAGTTGAGTGCAGAGGGAAGGGGCCAAGGCCGAGCCCTGGGAGAGCACCCCCACCAGGTGTGGCACGTACCCCAGTGCCGACAGACATCCTACTCCCACCACTGAAGCCAGTGACAGTCATCAAAGAACATTTCACATCACAGCCATTGGGCAACACGAAGGGAGGAAAAAAGCACAAGAGGAGCAAGGACTTTGCTATTTCAAGGGCTTCCAGGGTCCAGGCAGCCTCAGGAAAGGAGAAAATGAGTTCCCAGTATTCCAGGCTCAACAGAGAAAGTGAGATGACAGCGTCCTTAGTGCTTATCCCCTCGAAGCCTCCCTTGTTCCAGACTATGGTGGCTGGGGACCTCGAATACTGGGGGGAGGGTCTGCTGGCCACAAGCAGCTTCTCACGGGCAAGCCCCGATGCCCCGGCAGCATAGTTACCTTCTCCAGAGGGCAGCATGCTGTCCATGCTGTGGGGGGACGCTGTGAGCTGCGGGAAGGTTGGGTCCCCGCCTTCCAGGACGTTGGCTCTGTGAACATCCCAGCAATAAGGAAAGGTGAGTCAGGCCTGCTCAGAACCGTGCACCTTTCACTTTGGCCAAGGTGTCCGGTGTCCACTCTGGACCTGGACAGGCCAGAAAATGAAGTGTCTGTCTGAGTGGCTCAACAGGTCTCCTTGCTGTTTGAAAGCACGATGGACAGCATCCCGGCCTTTGGCCTCACTGCCTGCTTGGGCCTTCCTAGTTCATGTGGGACGCCTCCAGCAGAGGTGGTGACTGTAGCAGCACACTGCCACTGCTACAGGGCCTCCTCTCCTGCCAGCCTGCAGTACCCAGCCCCGGCCCCTCACTCAGCTCTAACCACAGGTGAGAGTCTGGATGCCATGGGAAAGGAAGAGCAGGCCTGGCCAAAGAGGAGGGTCTTCCCTCCGCTGCTCACCAAGCAGGTGGCAGCTCTTGAGGTGGCATTCCAGCTGCCAGTGCTCAGGCCACCAGCCTGGTGGGCATGGATACCCACCCATCCTCGGCCAAGGCCCGTATGAGCTGGTGCCTCTGTGAGCCTTTCGTGGATTGCCAACCCTTCCCTCCACAGAGGACCAGTGGATGCCTAGTGTGCAGGGCCGGCAGAATTCAAGGTTGACTGCTTTACTGGGAAGAAAATGTTGCTGTTTTGGGAGCAATTCCACAAGCTGGGGGCCCGCATGGTACAAGAACTGAAGCTTGTCCTTTGTTAACCACCCTTTTGGCTTCTGCCAATCCTGAGGCTTCGTGGGATGTTAGCACTGTGGCGTTAAATGATGTGATACTGGCTGTTCTGTACCCCCTTTCCCAGGTAAGGAGCCCAAGGCATTTCTCTTTTGAAGCGAGGGAACTTCTGATATAGGAAAAACACTTACAAAACAACAGTATTGGTTGAGACGATGTATTCTACTTCCTTGGTCCAGGGGTTCATGAAACTGAACCATCGACTCCGCAGTGTGATGAAAGAACCATCTTTGATTTTAAACTTATAGCAATTAGTTGTAATCTTTTCTCTCGTCTGTAAAACTGAAAATGCAAAGAAACCATGAACGCTGTTGTTTCCTCAGACCAATGTGTTAAACTAACCAAACCTAGTGCACTCAGGCTCCGACGCCATCACTCTGTAACGAGCCAAGGGAGCTGGCGCTTCAGAGGACAGGTTGTTTCTGAGGGGACTGATTCAGAGCCTGTCAATTAATTTGTGAATCCGTCACTATTTTTCAGAGTACATGAAGTGAAATGACTGACTGCATTACACACATCCAAATGGTGTCAGCTGTGAAGCGAACGCCAACAAATGAGAAGGCGCTGCCCAAAGGGCCACGTTCTTTGGCCTGAGGGTAGTAGAGCATTTTTAGACACCTGAGTCCAGAGAAGTCACTCACCTATTCAAATCTACTCTTTTATGTAGAAAATATGTAAGGAGCACCTTTCGTGTACCAGGCCATAGAGATGAGAGACAGTATATAACCCATGCCCTTGGGAGAGGGATGAGAGGCAGCTATGCAGAGGGAGAGATCAGAGCCTTGAGGGGCAAATACGAGTTTGCCAAAGGAAGGAGGGAAGAATGCAGCAGTACCTGGCGGGGGTGGGGGTGGAGCAGGGGACAGTGAGAAGGTCAGTGTGGCTGAAGCGCAGGGCCTCTGCATACAAGGATGAGGAGACGGGTTGGGGCCAGGAGGCAGAGGGGTCTTGAATGCCTATCAACGACCTTTGGGCTTGAGCCTGAAGGCAAGTTTGAAGCAGGGATATGGCATTATTAGACTCAGTCTATCAGAGCTTAAACGGAATAATCATGGAAGACGGAAGATGGATTGGGGGCAGAAGGGAGCAGGGAGGACTGGTAGGAGTCTACTACAATTATAAGGTGGGCACAGGGCCTGAACCAGGATGGCAGAGGTGGAAAAAAGGGTCTTCTTTGGAAATGCATGTCTGAGGAGAACAAACTGGTCTGGTGGACGATGAAGTAAAGGAAGGGTCAATACTGGTTTCTCTCTGAGGAGGCTACATATGTGGCCGTACCATTAATTAAGAGTAAAATACAGGAGGCACTGCAGGATTTTATGGAAAAGAGATTTAGAACCGTTTGGGCCATACTAAATCTTTACGGGGGTCCAGGTAAATAAATCTTCTGAACAGGAGATACCTTCCAGAAGTTACCCTGGCCTGTGTATAGAAAACTGCTAGGCAGTCAGGGGTGGGTTATCTGTCAGGGTCTGGGAGAATCAGCTTCCTCTCCTCACAGATGTTTTTGCCTCAAGACTCCTGGGCTGGCTGACTCCCACATCCTGGGGGCAGATTTCTCTAGAAGGTGATGTGGACTAGTCTAGAAGCAGAGGAACACTTAAGACTGTTTGTATACAGCCCAGCTTACCTTGCCTATGACATTCTGCAAGATGTCCTATGTCATCTTGATGAAAATATTCATAACATGATGTGCCTAGAAGTTCTTGTGGTAAATATGCCAAAATAGCTGTTGCCCTAGAAGAGAATGTTAAAAAAAGAAAAAGAAAAAGAAAAAGAAAAAAAGCCATTCAGACAATTAACAGCATCTCTGCAGTGGATGAACCCTGCTACAGCCAATGAGAACAAGGTCGAAGTTGTATGGCTTTTCAGAGGGCTTACTATGTAGATTTGTATATTTGTTTCACGCAACTGAATTTAAACCAAGGCTATAAAAACAGAGGGAAAGAAAGCAAAACAGCCTTACAAAGGGGCTGTTATAAGAAATCAAATTTTAGGACATTTAAAAATGGTAACTATATTAGTTATATAAAAATGTGGCAAAAATCTAAACCCCACTACAAAACTTCTCCATTTTACTGCCTATTTTTTATTAGGATAACCAAACACCAGAAGGTCCAGCAGAGGGGCCGCAAAGACCTTGAAAAATGGCTGTCTTCTATTCCAGTATTTAGTGACTGTTTCTAGTAGCCATAAAAATGAATGGCCTGTGAATATTCTTAAGGAGGCAGCAGAGAGCAGTGGCAAACTTGGGACATCTGAATTCTTAGCCCGCATCCACTACCAATTAGTGTGAATCCTGCAGGAGGCCAGTCTTCAGGCTGGGCGTCAGCACTTCACCCATAAAAAATGAAAGTGGACTAGATCAGTGTAGTCCAAGAGAACTTTCTATGATGTTCTGTAGCTGTGCCATTAGCCATATGTGGCTACTGCATACTTGAAATGTGGCTAGTGAGCCTGAGGAATTTTTAATTTTATTTAATTTTAATTGATTAAATTTAAACTTGAATAGCCATATGGGATTATCATAGCCAATGAGTACTATATTGGATGGCTCCGGACTAGATAATCTTCTTCGAATCCTACATTCCAGAATTTTAACCATTCACAGTAATGGTTCTGGAACATTCCATACATTCAGATAGCATGTTACGCCTACTATTCCTCTTTTGGCTGTGGGCATCAAACCACTCTACTTAAACTGTCTCTACATGCCAGAGAATAACCCAGAAAAAAATCTCTGTATTTATGATGATGATATTCTTATGGGTCTTATTTTTTAGCAGAGAATCCCCATTGCTTCCTTCTCTTATTCTTAGGAAAGCCAGCTGACAGTCTAGTCTTCTCAGGGTTGAAAATCCTCCACCACGATTGTTCCAGGGTAACATGCAGACTCTCACCTCTGGTCTACAAAAACAAACTTTCCGTCTATGGCGTGCCGAGAAACATATTCCATAGATTTCACCCTGATTTCCCCGTTCACTGGTTGTGGAACCACGTGAGAATGCAGTCGTCCTATTGCGACAAGGCAGCTGAGATTACACCCTTCGTTGTCTGGTTCGTTGTCTTCGTCCAGCCCCATCTTTGTGGGTGGCCAGCTTTTCAAATAGCCTGTGCTGTGGATTGTGCAGAAGCTTTTTCGATCTGCTAAAAAGCAAAGTCCATGGTTAGTGTCAGTGCGGCTTTGGGATATGGAGGCACAGGTGGCCTACAGTGGCCTGGGACATAGGTAGGGAGTCAAAAGAAATTAAAAAAAGAAGTGAGCATCCAGTAAGAGAGGAAGACAGAATAAGAACTATCATTCAGTGTCACATGTGCTTAGTAGAGCTGCTTATACCAAGGGAGGAGTATCTGAATCTGACTGGGGAAAAGGAAGGTTGCCCAGAAAAACAATGTAGGAGGTGGATCAAAGATGGATGAGCACTGGCTAAGGGACTAGAATATGCGAAGGCTGAGCAGGCACAGAAGCATCTCCTGCACAAGAAATGGCAGAGGGATCTGGGAGGTAGAAGGGAAAGGGAGGTGCTGGGGGCAGAGTTGGAAAGGCAGGTTGGGGACAGACTACATTACCTGCCAACATCATGTTAGAAATGGAGAGCTTCCACAGGTATTTAAGTGAGGAAACGGCAAAATCAAGTCGGGGTTTGGATGCTCTAGGAGGGGATCGATAGGTGAACTGGAAGAGAGTGAAGCCAGAAGGACAGTCACGCAGCGGGAGATGGTGAGCACGGACGCAGGCAGTGCGGTGAGGAGGAGGCAGGGAAGGACGCAGGAGAAATTTCCGAGAACTGCTGGAATTTGGTATGACTATCCAAATATTTGGCATGAAAGGAAGAAAAATAAGATGACTCTAAGGGTTGTGGATTGAGTGGTTGCTGGTACAGTTCACCGACTCAGGGAAGAGAGTACGTTTTAGAGGGAAAGAGATTCCACTTTGGGACACAATAAGCAAGCCTGGAGCACCTCTGGATTTCAACAAACGAATCCTCGGGGAGTGTTTACCAAGCATTGCGTCTGTGCTAGTCACCGGGAACCCGTGGAGAACAAATCATGTTAAGGATTTTGAACTTTGAGAGCAATGGGAAACTTTGAAGGGTTTGAAAAAGGGAAATGATAAAAAGATTCACTTTTAAAAAGATGATTGTGGCTGCTCTGTGGAGAGAGAGAAAGTATGAAGAGCCTATTTTACCAGACCTGGGGAGAGCTGAGCAGAGCCTGGACCTAGTGACAGCAGTGAACGTGGAGATGGATAAACATATTTCGGATAACTTCTGCAGAAGGAACTCGTTGCAGCAGGACTTTGTAACTGGGGGAGGAGGAGGGGGTGACATGGGGTGAGGGTGCCTCCGAGGCTTCTAGTATTGCAACTAGATGGACGGTGGTTTATATTTTGGTTTATTTGTTTTTGCTGCCATTTACATCAAGGAGAAAGCTCAGGTGGTTATTTTTACATATATCATGTTCGAGATGCCTTTGAGATATCTAAGCAGATTGATTTAATAAGCAGTTAAATTATGGATCTAGAGTTTAAAAGAGAAGTGTGGGTTAGAAATATAAACTTAGAAGTTATTGAAATATAAATGGCATTGAAAGCTAAGGGAATGGATGATACTGCCTATGGATTGAGAAGGGACAGAAAAGAGAAGGCCCAGGAAAGAGGAGGAGGACCAGCAAAAGGAACCACCGAGAGAGCCTGGAGCGATCGAGGATGGAGGGCCGAGGAGGATGTGGTCTCAGGGAATCCTAGGGAAGAGAACACTTCAAGATGGAAGAGAAATGAAACTGACCATTACATTTAGCATGAAGGTCACTGGTGAATTTAACAAGAGCAACTGACGGACCAATGGCTTCCTCAAGAGGCAGTTAGGATTGTGGCTGAGTATTTTTTCCCAACCACGTTAAAACAAACAGAAATTAAACAAAGGCAGCCTCCCCACAAATCTCTGTCATCAGGACAACAGATCGGGGCTTCCCAACTCTCCCTGCTCCCAACTGCCTGGCGCTGTAGCTGGGGGGATGGCAGACCTGGATGAAGGCCTGTGACCTGCCGCCCTGGCAGCCTGGAACCACTGACCCCAGCACCCCGCTGAGAGCTCCAGTGTGGGGAGTTGGCCTCGCCTGTGACAGTATTTTATGGAACTGTTAAATGGTTACCTTTTTTCTTTGAGCAGGTGGAAGGGAAATCCTTGTCTTCGACCTTTACCGAAGGTCTGTTACACTTCATCCTACAGAAGAAAGAACGTCGTGCTCCAGAACATAATCGAGATGGCCCAGGGGTTATATCTGTCTTAACTGGAAGTCCAGCTGCAAATCAATACACAAAATGTGATAAACTGAGAGTAGTGTTGTCTGTCAGGAGGGGGGAGTGTGACCTTGAAGAAAGCCTTTTCTTTCCTACCTCACTGTTTTATAAAGATGACATGAGAATAATTTCCATAGTTTAGGCCTTAAAAGATGCACTACAGATAGGTGTGTTGTCAATCTGGAAATGTTTCTAGATCTCGCAGAAGGCAGCCACTGGAGGAATGGACTAAGTGCTCTGGGGGATAAAAAGAAATATAACATGGGGTTCCTGTCCAGCAGGAGCCTGCAGCTGAGAAGGGGAAATGGAAGTTCGCCATAAAAAGATTCATAATCACACAAGGTGATGTGTGATTTGTGCCAAATGAATGGCGGGGAGGAAAAGGACGCGGGCTGGGACTTGAAGGACAGGAAAGGTCTGGATACTGAGATGACAAGGAGGAAGCAGGACTGCCTTGAGTTCTCAAGCCATATCCTTGGACCCCATTCTAGATCTGTCCTGTCCAGTTCCGTAGCCGCTAGCTACATGCAGCTGTTGCACACTTGAAAGGTGGCTATTCTGAGTGTGCGGTAAGTGTGAACACACGCAGGATTTCAAAGACTTAGTACCAAAAAAAAAAAAAGAAAAAAAAAAACCAAACAATGTAATATCTTCGATTTGTCAGGTTAAACATAGTATTTAAATTATTTTACAATTATTTTTACTTTTTTAATATGGCTACTAGAAAATTTTAAATCACACCCATGACTCATATTTGTGGTTTGCATTATGTTTCCACTGGACTCTGCTGTTCTAGACCAACTGAGTTAGAGTCTCTGAAGGAAGAGCATGACTGTGGTCCTGACAGAAACACCGGCTACTTGTCAGTGCAGAAGCTGGTGCAACAGATCGTGTCTGGGGGTTAATGTACCTCCCACTGCCCACCAGGAAGCACCCATCAGGGCAAAGGCTCCTCCTGGGTCTCACCCGCTCCGACCTACCTCCCAAATTGCCGCCTCAGCGATCTTCCCCAAAATGCCAATCTGAGCTGCCCCAGCCTGCTCAGAGCCCTTTGCCGTGTCCCCACGGGTCCGGCCCTCCCCTCCCCTGCACATTTTGTTCTAGTAGCACCGAGCAGGCCACACGGCAGGCGCCACACCTCTGCACCACCCACAAATCGTTTCCTCTGCTCTTTTCCTCCCTTCATCACCCGGTAAACATTAATTCATCTTTTCAAACCCACCTCGGTTGTCACCTACTGGGTGATGCCTGTCCCCGCGCCCACATGAGAATTAATCATCTGTTCTCTATGCCTGGTACAATTTCTATGGCTATACCTATTATACGGGAAGCTTTCTGTCTTCTTGTCTCCCTGACTATATGGTAACAGTCTTAGAGGCAGGGACCAAATACCATTCATCTTTTTCTTCACAGGTCACTAAAACATTGCCAGGGGGCCAGACTATAAAGAACAACAGGTACCAGAAACTGCACAGTACTTTCAAGAAGAAGAGGTGTGCCTCAATGAAAAGGCTGGTTTAAAGGAGTTTCCTCTGGTGGTATTTCCTTCCAGGGATTAAAATGGGGAGCTTAGAAGCAGGAAAACAGTTAGGCTGTGGCTGCACGGGGCCAAAGCGAATACCAGCACTGCTATTGTGCTTACCATGAGCCAGGAACCGTCTCACATGCTTTATGTATATTAATATATTTAATCCTCACAATAACCCAATGGATAGGTATTACTTTGCACATGAGGAAGCTCAGGCATAGAGAGGTTAATTAAGTAACTTGCTCCAGGTCACACAGCTGGTAAATGGTAGAGCCAAGACGTGAGCCCAGCAATCTGACTGGAGTCCACACTCTCAACTGCGAGAGCGCACAGACTCCCACGGCACTAAGGAGGAGAAGGCGACCGGGCCTCACACAGGAGGCATGGCGGCGGGTGCAGGAGCAGGAAGCTGGGGGAGGATGTGGAGTGGTTCCGCTGCTGCAGGAAGGAAGCCAGGAGGGGGAGCCAATGTAATGAGGAATCGCTTTGGTCACGGAGACACCATATTTATATTTCAAGTTTTCTTACTTTTATGAGGCTGCACATGTGCAACTAAGATAAATCGAAGCAATTTTTTTTGGGTGGGGGGGAACAAATCAAACTGGTATGCGCCTTTTAGAGTCAGGAGCACACAACTGGGAATTTCTAGACACTGAAAAATAAATGACTAAAAATCAGACGGAATCAAATCAAAGTAGCTGTTTTTCCTCTCAGTGAATTTCATTATTGAATTTTTTCTTCTTTATGTAAAACAAATCAAAAATAAACATAAAGGAATGTACATAATTCCATTTAGCCAAAGATAGCACCTGTGACCCAGCTAAAGGGCAGAAGCAGGAACCCAGAGGCTGAGACCTCCGCGCACATTCTGCGATCCTCACTGGGGCCCTCGGCTCTGGGCAGGTTACGGAGGAGGCAGCAGCCTTCCCTGTACTCACTTTTGGCATCTATGAGCCGCTCCCGGGGTGCGGTGTCGGAGGAGGAGAGCTGCTCCTTGACTTTGGCAATATCTTTAGGGTGTAGGTAGTCAAACAAACTCTGACCAATCAGATCATTCTGTGAGGAGGAAATGTCAAAAGTGACAAGTCAACAGTTGGAATATAAATTACCCAACAAGTGCTTTGCCTTTACTTTGTATTTTTAAGTGTGAGAATTTCTAATGTTTCTATGGGAACATGTACACATGTGCAATCGCTTTGCCTAGATATACAGACAATGAATGAGACATTGGGAGTTTGGTTTTGATAACACCTGAGGGGAAAAGGACTCGATTATATAAATAGTTCACACTCCTATAAGGCAACGATCTTTCAGCTTTGTGTATTCCTTTTTATCTATTTCTGATGCCTACAAAGTCTCTTTTGAGACTTCAGGAGAGAACTGTAGGGCACAGGCTATGCCCCTAGCTCCATTAAGCCTCTGTTTTCAAGCGAGTTGGGTCATACCGGATGCTCCAGTAGCCTAATCTGTTAGAGATAATAAAAACTTCCTCCATGACTTTCCTGTAAGACTAAAAACAACAAAACATTTGGGAAACATTAAATTTACATTAATTCTAACTTATATAAATGTTATTTGGACTCTTCAATTCTTTGCCTTACCAAGTTTTTATGCAAACACCATCATGTGGAATGAGTAAAGGGATGGATAAATGAGTGGATAAAAACTCTGGGGACATGATATGTGAAATAGTCTACTCTAGAAGCTTTCATAAATGTTGATCTTATTTCATTCTATAAACAATTAAAAAAAGGTATGGATTATTATAATTATTTTTTTAGAGGAAGCTTAGGTTCGATGGAGTTAATGGGACATATCATTGCAAAGACAGCATGAGTGGATTCCCAATTTTCCTATTTTCTGGCATTGGATTATCTGTCTACCTTTCTGCTTTGTTGATAGCCCCTCACCCTCTATTCCTGCTCCTTAGTTACGGGATATTCATTTTGCAGCAATAAGAAAGTTATAAAGCTGCTGCTAAGCTTAGAGTCGAACCTTCTGAATGAGGGAAACATGGAACGCATTAGAAGATTTTTCTAGGTTTAAATTTATTTCTCTATTAAGAATTTTCTAGAAGAAAAATTGGGTGGGAGGACAACATAAGTATTGTATAATTATTCTGAAAAGTGAGGGAACCCTTTTGGCTGTGTGGCTGCCCACCACCAATGGGAACATAAGCAATACCTGGCTGTAGTTGAGGATCTTGAAGACAGACTCTGAGACAAAGAGTATCTTCCCTCGGTCACATCCTACGACAAACAAAAATCCATCTGCTGCCTAATCAGGAGAAATGGATAATCAATTGATCACACTTCAAGGAACATGATTTGTCATCACTCTGATAGCAAATAAGGACTTGTTTTCTAGGTATCCGATGTGCAGAACCGCTCTCATTGATGTTTCACGGGTGTCCTGAGAACAGGATGCTTAAAACAAATGCCTTATGAGAAAAATATGATTCTCTCCAAGGCGGATATACACACACATACATCATCTAATGATTACAGGGAGAAGTCCAACTAAAGTAAGTTCTCTTTCAAAGTAGAATTCAGTTTAAGAATTTTCCTTTGATTATATGAAGGTCCAGAGAAATCATATTTTATTGCTTTAATATAACTATGTAGAATCACAGTGTCTGAGATTAAAAGGACCTTTAAGATCAGAATCCCCTCTCCAATATCTTGGCTGTTCTGTCCTCATTTATAGGGAACTCTAGAATAGTGGTCCTCAGAATTCTGAGCAGTGTTTTTTGTTTTGTTTTATGCTGATTGTCTAGAGTGAGGTTGGATCACTGGTATTGTTTTAAACTCCACTCCATTTCCACTTCTGCCCCAAAGTAATTCTAATGTACACAAGATTGAGAACTACTGCTCTCAAATATTATCCTTTAATCCAGGGCTGGGTTGTTTGTTTCAATGAGACAAGAGAAGCAAAACAAAATTTTCCCCTTAGATTCTTTTTACTTCTTCACTTTGAATGCAAATAAAAATCTAAAGTATCATTAAAGATAGGTGTAGAGACACGGCAATATTTGTTAGGTAGACTAAAGCGGATAAATACCAAAGCTATAGTCCCCAAGAACTTAGGAAATTATGTCTGTATGTACTTGAATCCTATGTACAACTTTCAGATGGACAAAATACATAACTCCTGCAGGGGTCTTCCCAGTGATGGGGGAGGGTGTTCTCTACTCTCTCATATATTTGTTCTTATACTCAGCTCCCACAGTTGTAATGCACAATGGGTATCGATATCTTGCTTTATTCACTAGTGCCCAGACTGTTCTTTGGAAAAACAAAACTCCATTCTGTTTTCCACAAAAGGGTATTTGGGATATAGTTTAATTCAAAGAGCTAGGAAATAAATTCATGAACCAGAAGGTTAAAGAATGACACATGCACTTGTGCTGGGATAAAAGAAGTGAATAAGAAGGGGAACGGAATCACTATTTCTGTGAGAGAACCTGGCAGGCCATCCAGCTAGAAGGAAGCTAGGAACGATCTTTTCCTAAGTTAGGCCTCTAAGCTGGCCCAGGGGCAAGGAATGACAGTGAGGGGGAAGCAACTTTCCAAGCACCATCTGCTGGAAGCCTCATTCTGTCAAAAAATAGGGTATTAATAACTTCCTCATTTGCCTTGCAATCATATCTAACAAGAGAAGTGTTTTGAGGCTTTTCATTGAGGATGTAGCACAAAAGGTGCCTGGGAAGAAGGTAACTGTGACATCTTGACATCTAGGCACAGTCAGGCCTGAATCTATGATATGAATGAAGTAGATTTCGACACATCCCGTGTCTCCAAAGACCAGTGAATACAGTCAGTATAGGGTAGGCTCAAAGCATTCTGACTCTGCTTTACTCGGAAAGAGCTGGGGCGAAGGAGACAGTGGAAGAGCAGAGGTGTGAGAACACCACAAGAGTCATGGGGACACAGGAAAGCCAGGGGCAGGCTCACTCTTGAGGATGGTGTTAGTTTATAAGAGATACAGTGCCCTGGGAGGGTCTGCCTAGTTTTCAAAACAAAGGAAGTAGAGCATCTAGACATTACAAACTGATCAGGTAGACTGCCTGACACGCCATTTACAAAAGAGGTTTTGAAAGCACTTAGTGAAGCAAGCAGTTAGTCAGATTTGCATAAGGACAAGGAGAAATCCAGCTCCTGCTGCCAGACTGTTCCAACACAATCTGAGTGGCTCTTGCCTTCTGCTGAAGCAAATTCCTGAGAACTGGGCACCTGGACATGGCAAGGGACTGGGCAGGACTTCACAGCCACTGAAATAGGCCAGAGAAGAAAAGTTTCGTCAGGGAAGACAGATCACCACTGGTGTTGTATAAAACAGAAGAGCAGAGAGACGAGCCCAAGATGAAGTATTTAGCTTAAATAGCATTAAAATCCTCGTTCCGTACTCTTGTAAGTATGGACATCTGATAGGGAATTATTTAGAAAAGCAACGACAAGAAAATTAGTAAGCATTTGTCATTATAAAAGGAGCTTGTTATATATACATTAAGTCACAAATAATTATTTTTTCCTTAAAAACATCAAATTACCAGTACGGCAATCAAGACCGGCTACTTAATTTGTGAGGTTCAGGACAAAATGACAATGCAGGGACTCCTGTTCAAAAATTATGATTTTCAAAATGGCGACAGCAGAGCATTAAACCAAGTGCCAGGCCCTGTGTGACTGCACAGAACACATGCCTATGAAGCTGGCCCTGGTGGTTTCTCTAGAAATGCAGCAGACATAGTCTATTTCTTAACTTCAGCAAGTTCCCCCTGAGAAAAAGAACATCTTCTGTATAGAAAAGGATGGAGAGGTAAGGAGAGAGTTGAATTTGAATAACTGTGCCCTGAGAATGGTAACCAATGGACCATCACTAACTTGCCAGGTAGTGATGGTGGCCCCACCCTACATGCAATGGCGCCACCCTAACGTGTTCATCAGTGATTTGATATTCCGAAAACACTGCCATGCATATACATAAGTACTAAAAAATGTTTGCTGAATTAGTGAATGAATGAAAATGAAAGACACAGAAGGCAAGCTTGTCACATCTACAAGTCACAGGAAGCCTCAAAGGATCACTAATAAACTGGAATGTGGGACCATCCAATAAACACATTTTGACAGATAAAAGGGAAATTCAAAAGAATGAACTATACCTATACGAGATGGAAAAGAACCTGGCCTAACAATAATCTCTGTACAAGAGAGTTGGGGATGGGCAGGATTACAGCTGCCGAAATGCGGCACTAAAGACCACTTCTGGGGCAAGGGATGTACCCAGCCCTATTCAACCCCAGGCCAACCAGATCATAGCCGAAGTTCTGGACTGGGTTGTGAGATCCACTTCTGGAGGGGCATCAAGCAAACAGATATGGCTCTGGAAGGCATGTTTGACAAAGGTTGCTGGGAGGTCAATTCCTAACCCCCTTCTCTCTTGCCTGCCTCTACTATGGAGACTGGAAAATCTAAACCCATGCTCTGCAACCTGCCCTGCAGCTAGGGGTGATCAGGCGAATCTTCTTGATAAGCTGAAGGCCCCTACTAGACTTCCAGGAAGATGTATCCTTTCCTGATAGAAGGAACCACTGGCCTTATCTGGCTGGGGCTGGCTACCCAGACCTGGCACAGCCACCTCACTACACTGAGGAAGCAAGCTGCATTGCTAGGTCGTCATGGTTGTGTGAGAAGACAGAGAGTCTGGTTCCTGCTGACCCCAGTGGACCACCGCACCAACCCCTCACAGCCTACCCCAGGGCCAACTATGCTTGAGAAATGAAACCCTATTTGTCCATCAGGTCTTCTGTTCCTTGCAGTTGAAAACTTTCCAACTGATACAGCATATTATGTGATAATAGATAGAAAATACTAGAATAAGTAGGCAGGCCAGACTTACAGAGGGCCTGGAGCCACGTAGAGCTGAAAATGGTACAAAAACCCAGCTGGACTACTCCTTCTCCTGGAGCATTGCAAACATCTTGCTCAAAGAAGGGTGCCAAGGTTCTACAGGAGTCTTAGCAAGTGAAGTCAACCCTGGCTGTGGGAGACAGTGCCAGGTATCTTTCCTTTTAGTTACGTTTTCTATTTTTCTTTTACAATTTGCGAGAGGACACGTTTCTGACTTCCTTTCTTTCCTTCAATTTCCAAGTGAATCTCACTCTGCCAGAAGCATGCCTTGGAGTCCACTGCAGACTGAAATCTGCAGGGAGGCCAAGTTCCCACGGTGCCACCTCAACTGCCTCTCTGCAGAGTCTGGCAGGATGAAGGAAGAGCTACGATCCAGCAGGTGAAAGCATCACCTCCTCCATTTATTTTCCTCCTTGGATCATGAAGTCTTTTTTAAGTTTTGTTATTTTGAAGGGATTTTGGTGTAAAGATTTTGGTGGATGTTTTTGTGCGCTAGTGGTTAAGTGAGGATAAGAGAAATTCTCAGTCATTACCAGTTTCAGTCCCTTTCTAAAACCTTCGTGCAGGAATGTGATTTTTAACTACCTCCAATTTTCAACAATTGCCTCTTCGGTTTAAAACTACAGTAGCATAGACTTTCAAGGGAAGACGTGGAGGAGGAAGGTCTCGGGAAAGAATGTGACGGCTGTCCAAACAGTAGCTGAAGGCGGAGAGCCAGAGGAGCAAGTGGGCCTAAAACGGTTCAATACTGACACTCTGAGTTTCCACATGCTGGTACTTAACTCCAAAATTTGTAAAAAAATAAATGTTGTACAAAATAATCCCGTAATTGCAACATACCCTGAGAATGAGGTGTTTCAATTCATCATCTGACAGAAAAGTCGGTTTGTAGTTGGCTTCTGTGTATGGATTAGTGGCACCTGAGCAGGAAGAAAAAGTTGGCACACTTTATATTGAGATAAAGTCTCATTCTACCTCACTGCCTCAAACCTTCCAGATGCGGCCTAGTTCCTACCATCTGGGATTTAAATTTTACCTCCTTTTTTCTTAACTGAGACAAAGCAAGATCTGGCTTTGAACAGAATCCTGTAACGCCACAGAGAATTTCATTGAAAAGAGAACACTGTTGCCCACAGGAGACTTAACAAGCTTGCTTTTGTCACTCCAGGGAAAACCGAGAGCTAATGGAAGGAAGTTAAAAATCTGCTTCTAAGAGAGAAGGCAGCTCTGGAAGGAAACTGGTAGAGGTGCCTGGGAGGGTTCCCTCCTCCCAAGATGTGTATTAAGTGGGTTGTCTAGCAGTCCCTCAAATCACCACTCTAAATGTTCTTGGGAAATCATCCAGTCTGCCAGGCCCTGAGTAAATATATTGTGGAAGACATTTAGTGTGAGTTTCTCTCCATCAGTGGTGACTTAAATGAGCTTGGCAACCTAGAGAAATGCATTACTTCAGTCAATGCAACTCCAGCTCCCGGGACTGAAAGGGAACAAGACTTATGTTTAAAAGGCTGTCAATCTGGCATCTTTCAGAAGAGCAATAACTTAACAGAGAAAAATGCCAGCAGTAAATGACTTTGAATCTGCAGAATAGTTAGTGGAATAGTGAATAAAATGAAATGGTTCCTTAATACTTCAAAGTACCATGGGGAAGGAAGTAAACAGACCGTGTTCGTGACTTTCACATCAACTAACAAGGCACAGATTATTGATCCGCATCTCTGCTTTTTATAACTCCAAACTTGCCACTCTTCCCCTTCCAATTTAATTGACATTATCTTTTAATAATTTAATCTCTACCATCTTTGCTAATATGAATTTTTAAACACCATTCTCCAAGCACAGGATACAACACTTATATTTTATAATAAGGATCAAATCAGACAAAACCAGCTACTTCTTATTTCTGGTGGCTTTGGGGAAATAAAAAGACACAACTCTTTTACCACACAGGTCAGAAATCTGACTGAGCGTCCACTTTCCAATTTCTTCAAATAGTCTAAGACTAGCTATGGAAAATCCCAGAAACGGCATTCACTAAAATGCCTGATATGTTTCAGCTTTCTCCTGTGGTTTGGATAATTCGCTTCCATGCTTCTGCTTCTGTTTTCTCACCCTCCCCACACTCAGAAAAGAAAGAAAATACTGTTTCCCTCATAAAGGGCCCATCTGGTTTGGGGAAATTCCAGGAAGAAGAAAATATTATCAGTGTTCATTCCTGACGATAAAATTGTCGGCAAGAACCATCAACCAGTGACTCACTCTTCAAAGGAACCATGATGAATTTTTCTCTTAAAAACCGAAACTGGCTTTCATGTGTCTCTAAGTTCACCTACATTTCTGATGTTTATCATCGTATGGGTGGGGTCTCAGCATGCACATATACGAGAAGGGATATCAGCGATGTCCAATCTGATGTGCATGTAGCCCGATCATGCGCACGTACAAACACATGCACAGAACACAGCCTCTAACCTCTGGGGATGTAGGGTGGCAAAATCACACCCCGATACTCACATAAGCTCGACAATCATTTCATTTGGCATTGTGTCTATTGCTGAAAATCACAGGCATATTACTCAAGCCTACACATTTGCAAGTCATAAACATTTGCCTTAGGGACTCAGGAACATTCTAGGCAACAGTGGTAATAAGAGCTGTGGGCAAGGGCAGAAAGGACAGTAAAGCCCAGGGTCTCACCTCGTAACGTTTTCATGTGCTGAACAGCCATCCTTAGCACAGTAAGTTTATCTAATTTCCTGGACATCGCGTTGCACGTTGGTACCAAAGAAGCCAATTCATCAATAAAACTGTTCATTTTATCCCGACGCCTCTTTTCAATCTGACTGTGAGCTTCCCTGAACATTATAAAAAATGATTTCATAAAAAGTAATGGAGCATCAAGGAAACAATGACAAAAATAAGTTATAACTGTTTCAATATTCATCTGACAAGGCAAATTTAGAATCTGCGGAATGTTTCAAACTAGACTTTTCTACTAAAGTCACCAAAAAATGGCCTCACTGTCAGGTTGGTATTAATTTTTTTAAGCTTACCTCATCTTTAGAATTGAGAAATATAAAAACTGTCTTTTCAAGTAAACGGTGTGGTTAATTTCTCCTGATTTATTTCCCTTTCAGCCTCTGCAATGCTGGATTTTAAGATGAGGGTGGAAGGAGAAGGCAGATGAAGGTTTCGAAGAGAAAAGCCTCCAGAACAGTCATTAGCAAGGGTCCCATGGTCTCCAGTGAGCCCTGTCTCTGTAAGGAGCCCATTGTGTGGCCTGTCAGAAACTCACCAAGTTGCCAGGTAACTAACACTGCCATCCCTGAAACAACCATGACCCGACCTAGAGTCGATGCTATATCTGTCCCCAGGAGCCTCCTCCAAAGAATCTCACGCTCCTCCCTGCCAAGAGTTGCTGCCTACTGAGGCAGAGTGACACTTCCACCGTCACACACTCTCCCTGACTAGTTTGCACCTGCCATTTGGGACTGTCCCCCTACAGAGATGCATCAGTGGAAATATAGTTGGCTGCTGCTGCTGCTGTAGCAACAGAACCATGGGACCTCCTGCCACGGCTGGTCTGTGAGAGAAAAGCTGGAAGTCTCAGGTCAGCTGAATTCTGCAGCCCCGAGTTCTGTGTCATGATAGAGCCTCAGATGGCCCTGGAGCTAAAGGCAAGAGAGCCGAGAGTGCCCATATGGAAGGGGGTCAGCAAGTATGGCTGGAGGCAGGAGGGACTGAGTTACAGAATTTATTCAAGGGAGCGGGGTCTCCTCCACATCTGGCCTTCAGTTGCAATTTGTAGTGTAAAAGGGGGAGGTGCAGTCTAGGAATTGAATCACGGAGCCAGGTCTCCTCTGGGGCACCTGAGAGTCAGGAAGGAGCAACCTGCTGAAAACTTAGGGGAAACCTTAGCCTTCATTTATTTTCTGCTCCCTCCAAAGTCCCCTCAGGTTAGACATGCTTAGGCAGGAAAGAATGAAGGATAGCTCAACCTGGAGAGAACAAGGGACAGAAGGCCACATCAAGCCAAGGTCCACTGCCCCCTGTTTTATTTCCTACGGATATGACATTGTGGAAAGGACTGTTTGACAGGGACGAGACGCACACGGCCTCCTTGGCTGCACTCTATGAAACCAGGACAGTTTTTAGCTAGAATGATGGCCCAAGCTTACCTTGCATTTTTGATCCTTCCTTGGTGCTCTGTGTATTCTAACCTAGGGGGAAAAAAAGCAAAAGATAAAAACACAAATAAAATCCCCCTGGAGATTAATGGCCAAGTTACACCTTTGTTTCTTCCCTGTTTAATGCCTGTCATCTCGCTACAACATACAAGGTTGGTAGTTAGCTGCACTGGGGGCTGGAGGGAGACGATCTTGAGCCCACAGGATCTCAGCCTCCTTGCTTATCCCCAATCTAAGACATAGGTGGAACCTGTACCAAATAATAGAATGTGCAATGCAAGGAAAATGGCTATAAGGCTGAAATTCAAATGACGAGGTTCATGGTACCTTCCATGAGGGTCATCTTTGTCTGTGTCCATGCTTTCTCTGAAAAAAACAAAAGAGAACACGATTATCATTAAGACAAACAAAATACCTTATCATAATACAGAATGCTCTCGTTTATCCAGAAATTAAACAAGGAGAAAGCTCAAACAGCCAAAGTATTAATTATTGATGTATTATTATATAACAAATAATATAGTCCAACAAATAAATACAAACAACTTGAACTCAGACTGGTTTTCCAGATTATCAAAGAAAATTTATACATAGTCTCAATAGTTTCTGTGTTAACATATATTTTACCATATTTTGATTGTTTGAAAATTGGGAATACAAAGCATTTATGGAAACTCTTAACCAGGGTATCCAAATAATACCTCATTCCCCACTCCTTGCCATCATTCTGGATAAATGGAGTTTACTCATTTGCAAAACATATTAAGCATCAAATATATATGTGCATACATATATATTGGTGTGTGTGGGTGAACTGAGGAGGGGAAATCAAAGTACCGAAAAAAACCTGAGCAGAGCCCTGAGGCAGCTTTTCAAAGGCACTGCTACCCCATTTTCTGGTTCTCAGCCAGCTGGGAAAGCCTGAAGAATCAGGGTAGAGGAGAGGGTTGGGGCAGAGGAGCGTGGAACCCTGTTGGGCTGCAGGGGGTCCTGGGGTCACAGCAGGGCTCTGCCTCCCTTTAACAGACTCCAGAATTCCAAGTTTTATGGCACCTTGTGGTTCAGCAGAAAATAGATCGAAATCCTCAGAGGAAGGAGTTCCAGATCCCACTGTGGTCAGCTCGCAGCCTTCACCAGCCCCTAAATGTATCAGGTGGGCACTGACTGCCACCTGGGCCTCTCCCCTTTCTTTTTTATCCCATGAGAAAGGAGAAATTATGGCCTTTCAAACAATGTAGTAATCTCAGGGGCAAAAACGACTTTCTTAGGAACGCTGAATCACATCCTAGGCATTCTAGAACTGTGGTTCCCAACCAGGTGACCTTGATGTCTTCACAGGCAGAGTTCCACCCAGGCCACACAGGACAATGAAAACTTGCCCTCCTCTTTTGTCTAGACTAGTGTCTTCTCACTGAGGCCAGGTTGATCATCTCCGGTGAGGAGAAGCTTTGCCTGATAGATATGACTTTAGTACATTAAAACTGTAGGGAAACGGATTATAGTTCCTTAATTAACAGGGTCTCCATGAATTACAAAAGATTTGCAAACTGGGGTCCATAAGGAAGACCTGAAGGTCCTGCGTGGTCACAGGGTTGGAAACCACAGATCTAGACAGCAGGTCTCAGAACATGTCAATGGTCCATTAGCACTTGCCAGAGACAAGGGGTCTACAGAAAACATCTCCTGGTCTCTCTGTTGGGGAGTTACTTCTATGGAAAAACACCTTCCGGTCCTCACACCCACACTCCATCCCCTCGGTGTTTGCTCTCTAAATCATCTGGGATAACTTACATATTAATCATAGCATCTCCTAGTGGGCATCTGACCTCCAGTCACTGTGCTCCCCATATTCGACCTGTGAACTTCAGCAGAAAGGACATCTGCTGTGGGGGGACACCTCTTTGGAGATTTTCCCTCACTAAACAAAAGAAAACCTCTTACATGGACATTTGGGTAAGAGTCTATGCAGTTGTCTCAACAAAACAAAGCGTGCCTTTGAACGGTCTCCACTGCCTTATTCCCTAGGTGTTTGTATAGATATAGAAGAGTTGTCTATAAGTGTGAAAGTTTACTTACTCAAAAGAAAAGTCATCAAGTCTAAAAAGAAACAAAAATACTATTTAATATAACAGGTACATACTAATTTCAATCATGTTTAAGGACAACATCCATGTTCCTATACTGTTTTCAGAGATGACCTTTACTTAGCATTCCGCAAATATTAAGCAACTGATGTCTTTCTCAGGAGAGGTCCTCAGGCAAAGCTCTCTCAGAAACCACTGAGGCTACATTCATAGACTAGCCATCTTGCTCACAATGAGCAAAGGAAGATGAAGGAAGGGGTAAAAGGAAGAACTTAGCTTTAAGCCTCTTCTTTTTCCCTTGATGCGGAATGATTTGGGGACACAAGGGGGAAATAAATGCCTCAGTATTGCTGGAGGCTCCCTCTTGCTTGCAATCCAGGGAAAGATAAAGGGAAAAAACCAACTGTGTGGCCACCTGGAGTTGAATCTTTCATTCTGATCCCTTTGCAGAAAGAGGATCCTTCTTCCAGGAGAAACAGTAACTGGCCCCTAGATGTCCCATGCCCATGAACTGACACCAAGTTTAGCCAGGGGAAGAGCCTAAGGGCCTTACTGGTAGTCGGTGGAGCTGCCTTTCCGTTTGCGGTTGCAATCCATGCCACTGGTGCTGAGGGGGCTGGAGAGGAGGTCAGTGGCACCCGGGGACATGAAATCACTGATTGTTGAAGAAATGTCCATTCTCTGGTCCGCCATTGGAAGTCTGGAATTGGTACAAGGAGGCATAGAGGCATGCTTATTTCTATGTGCTCTTCTAAAGGAGGGGGCGGGGGGCGGGGCAGGGCACTTGTTGACAGCACCAGCACATCAGCACATCTCTCACCCAGTGAACAGGGCCATGGCAGGAACGGGAAGAGCCTCGTACTTACTTTAATAGTTATTACAGGTAACTTAGGCTCACCCACTTGTCTTTCTGAGGAAAAGCCCAGAGAAGCCAGGCTAGGTTGCAGAAGAACTAAACCAGAGCCCAAGGCTCTGGAAGTTACAGCCAGTGTGCCTCCCTCTGAGGGGACCACGTGTGCCAGATGTTCTGACAGTCCTAATTTCATTTTCTTCCAATGAATAAATCCGATCAGTGAAGTAAATGATAGACTTGCTATCTTTGTATCTTTGTTACAACTTCTGTAAAAGTTGTAAGGCAGCAGAAAATATTTTCCAGACTATATTTAAAGTCAGACCTGGGAGTCAGGTCTCTCTCTACAGTCCCTCTTTATCAGTGGCCCAGGCAAGATCTGTCCTGTCTGCCCAACTGTCCTTTTGTGCCCAGCATCCCTGGCAAGGAAAACTTTGCATAATGAAATAAAGACACTGTAAATAAATTTGCAAAACATTTTGAGAATTCATATTTTAAAAACACAAAATGAGCTGGCCCCCCTAAAAAGTTGACAAGTACCTTGCAAGGAACTCCAGCTCCAAACCAAGTTGAAGGGGGCCGTATACTGCCCACAGCTGGGGTCTGAACTCCAAACAATGTGACTGGGGCTGTCACGCCTTTGCTCTGGGCCCAAGTTTCCTCATCTGCAAAGCAAGAGGTAAGTGTGAGCTCTTGTTTTCACTACTGTTATGCTTACAGATTAGTGAACCAGGCCTCCCTGGTAATGTGCCCATTAGGTAATGTGCCAACTTTTCACTTTCACAATCATCTCTGGAGTGAACTTATCTCCATGCACTTGAACTATTATCTCCTTCTATAAATTTCTAAAAGTAGGACTGCCAGGTCAAAAGGAGACACACGTCATATGTTTGGGAACATACTAAAACACTGTGCTCCATAAAAGCTCCATTAACTTATACTTCCAATAAGAGCTCTTATCATTCTGAAGGGAAAAGCAAAACCTCTTTTACTCGTATTTTTAAATGATTACAGGTGGTATATTCTTATATTACAGGCATTTCAGTTTTCCTTTGTGCCTGCTCATGTCTTGTTTCTTCTACCCTGTTGTCTTCAGTACTGATGGGCCTGCTAACTCATGTTCACCTGGCCCCTGAAACTGCTGGGAGAAAAACATACGAGGAATCGACTGCTCTCACTTTCAATCCCTCGCCTCTCATCTCAGGGGCCCAGTGCTGCCCAGAGGGCCCCGACTTCCACTCCATGTGTTCTCCCACGCTGCTAATGGAGAATGTCATACTTCATCTTTTCTCCTCAAACCTCTGACATCTCCCCAGTCCTCACTCTCAGACAACTTTGTTTTCTACTTCACTAAGAGGACAGCGATGGCAGCTACCAGCCTACCTAGACGCTGCAGGTTAGGACTCCCGTACCCCACGTGTGCTGACTTCGTCCTCTCTCCGAACTCCAGACCATCAATCCAGAAGTCTCTCCCTGCCCCTAATCCTGCGTCATCCCCTTTCTCCATCTACTGGATGACTCTCATTAGGATAAAAACACACTGCAAAAATTTTCAAAATTGAGGGGAAAAAATTTTTTTGAACTCTATTCCTCTCCAGTTACTCCCTCATTTCTAGTTCCTTTCCTCTTACTCTCTCTAAACTAACTCGAATCAGGTTTTTGTCCCCTTCATTCCAATAAAACAGTCTCTTTTGTTACCACTGACCTCCTCATTGCCAAATTGAATCGCCAGTTTTCCATTTGCTCTCTACTTGACCAGTCAGCAACATCCGAGAAAACTGATCTCTCCTGCCTCATTGTCTCCTGGCTTCAGAGATGCCACAGTTTCCTTCTACTTCAGTGGCCAGCCACTCTTTTTTGGTCTCTTTAGCTGGTTCCTCATCTCCCTCGCTT